>NW_020954546.1:36625229-36641605 GCF_900497805.2 Vombatus ursinus | reverse complement strand
CCCCCCCCCCCCTCCCCCCCCCCGCCCCCCCCCCCCCCCCTCCCCCCTCCCCCACCCCCACCCCACCCGCCAGGGAAAACCATCACTAGCTGGGTAGGTCTTGGCTCCTCATCAATCTCCCGGTACTGGATTTTCTGTTAATGAGCCTGTTTAAAAAGTTGTGCGGCCCCCTCCCCTTTCTCTCCCTTCCCCTCCCTCTGTTCTGCGGGGGGGCAGGGGGGCAGAAGAGAAACCACCTAAAACGTTCGGTGCTGTGACGTGACGTCGGTGCCCTATCGATCCCCCCCAACCTTCCACCGGGTCCCTGGAATTTTGTGTTGCCCGCCACTGACTTGGCCCTCGCGGCGCCAGGGCCCTCCCGCGGTTCTCCAGGGCAGCGGCTCTCCGAGCTTTCCAGAGCGCCCACCGCGCCGCCCGATCTAAAACACTGCACTGGACTCCCACGAGGGCAAGAACGAGGGACTTTTTTTAAAATTATTATTATTATTTCAACCTTCTCCCCTTTGTAAGAGCCGTGCTACTAAAGTTGTGCAATACTACTTCCGGGAGCCATCCCTCCCCTCGCATTCCCAGCAGGGTTCCACTGTGTACTGTGTGCTGGGTTCTGGACAGCGAATGAAAAGCCCGCCTAAGCGGTGGATTGGCCAGGAGCCTGGCTCCCAAGCTGTCTGCGGGAAAGCTTAAGCTACGGGCACGTATGGATTGCCGACGTTTTGGGGTCCCCGCCCCGCGGACACGAGTCGGCAGCTGGCCCAAGTTTCCGCCAAGTACTCTTGGTGATAGAGAAACTTTGCCACCTTTTGACCAGAGGGTGAAGCAGCACTGGGTGCTACCCACAGCTTTTGGGACAGGGAGGGTAGAAGTTAGGGTGAGGCTAGAGCGAAATTCAGGTGTGTCGACCCAGGCTCGCTAACCTAGCAGTCACTTTGCATTTTACTCGGTTTGTTTGGTAGTTGGTTTCGGTTCGTGCTGGGAGCGGGTGGACGTGTGCAACAAGTCACGCCGCCTTGGCGTCCGGATTGGGATCGAGATTCGGCAACAGCCCTTTTTTTTTGACAGGGTGGGTGGCTCTGAAAAGAGCCGTTGGTTTCGGGAATGAGCCTTTCGGCCCCAGGAGCTCCGAGTCCGCTTACTTGCCCTTGGCCTTATGGTGACTCTCGGTTTTCTTGGGCAACAGAACGGCCTGGATGTTGGGCAGCACGCCGCCCTGGGCGATGGTCACCTTGCCCAGCAGCTTGTTGAGCTCCTCGTCGTTGCGGATGGCCAGCTGGAGGTGGCGGGGGATAATACGCGTCTTCTTGTTGTCTCTGGCTGCGTTGCCCGCCAGCTCCAAGATTTCAGCCGTCAGGTACTCCAGCACCGCCGCCATGTAAACGGGGGCGCCGGCGCCGACCCGCTCGGCGTAGTTCCCTTTGCGCAGCAGGCGGTGCACACGGCCCACGGGAAACTGCAGCCCCGCACGGGACGAGCGGGACTTTGCCTTGGCGCGAGCCTTGCCTCCCTGCTTTCCGCGGCCAGACATGACGGATACGAGTACAACACAGCTGCGTCAATCACCGACTGAAAAACTACACTGGTGCCCGGACCCGCCGCACCGGGGCCTTTTATAGCTTGCGCGGGGAGTGGGGAACGGGGCCGTCTGATTGGCTCACAGGCTGTCTTTGTCCGAATGGCCAGTGGGGAGGCTCGCCTCGGATTCCGTTATTTACATGGCCGTCCTCTCCGCCTATGACGACACCCCTGAGAAGCCACCAATGGGAGCCTAGCGTTGCCGGAGCCTTCATTTGCATATGAGCACTATAAGTAGCGGGGGCCGGCTCAGCAGTCTTCGTTGTTCGTTTCTCGCAGTTGCTCCTTCTCTTCTTTTCAGCCCTTTCTCTGTTGCCGATATGCCTGAGCCGGCCAAGTCTGCCCCTGCCCCGAAAAAGGGCTCCAAGAAAGCCGTGACCAAGGCCCAGAAGAAGGACGGCAAGAAGCGCAAGCGCAGCCGCAAGGAGAGCTACTCCATCTACGTCTACAAGGTGCTGAAGCAGGTCCACCCCGACACCGGCATCTCCTCCAAGGCCATGGGCATCATGAACTCCTTCGTCAATGACATCTTCGAGCGCATCGCCGGCGAGGCTTCCCGCCTGGCGCACTACAACAAGCGCTCCACCATCACTTCCCGGGAGATCCAGACGGCCGTGCGCCTGCTGCTGCCCGGGGAGCTGGCCAAGCACGCCGTGTCCGAGGGCACCAAGGCCGTCACCAAGTACACCAGCTCTAAGTAAGCGGGTCTGCCCCAGGAGTCGCTCGTGCCCCTTCGCCCCGAAACAAAGGCTCTTTTCAGAGCCACCCACCCTTTCTTGGAAAGGAGCTGTCTCGCTCGCGCCCAAAGGGCTTTCACAAACGAGCCTAGGACCCCCACACCTGTCTACTTCTCCCCTTACTTTCTAGGCCTCCTTCCAAATCGCCACTTGCCCCAAGGCTACGAATCTAGGTGCTGAGGGGCTGTGTTTGGGGGTGGGGGGGGGACGGAACAGGACGGGACCGTCCCACGCAGGCCCGTAGGCTTGAGGCTTTCGTCTCTAAACTCGCTCCAGGACTTTTCCTGTCAACTTTTACTTTTCCCTTAATCTCTAAGCTCCTCCTCTCCCCCTTCCCTTCCCCCCTCACCGCGCAAGCTCCGCTGCCCTTTCTGATTGTGAAACGGCTCCCCTGGGCAAATTCAACTCTACTCTCTCCGCTTGTGGAAAAAAAAAACTTATTTCACAATATCCTTCCCCTGTCGCCTCCCCGATTTTCCATGTATCAAGGCAACTGAATACAGACTTATAGGAGAATCAATATAGTACAATTCACAACTACAGAAGGTCTAAGAAAAGTCTCAAGACTGAACTGTTATTTATATATATATGTGAAAAATATTAGTCATTTTTGAATGTGAAGTGCATAACTTGAGCCTGCAGTTAAGTGAGAGGAAATGGGGAGCAAGGGTGGACTTACTTCAATATGGTTCTGATCTTGGAATTAAAAAAAAACACAACTATTTAATATCGTGTATGCCAATAAAACTACCCATTTTAATTAGTATTGACAAGGATGTAATCCCCCGAAGTAATAACAATATTGAGAACGTAAGTAAGAGCTCAACCTCGGAAAAAGGTGAACAATCTATATGTGGACTCCCAAGAATCTGTGGACCTGATTGATTCACAAGTTAATTGCTTTTTAAAAAATTTGAGAAAAACCAAGTCTTATATTATCAACTATTTACGAGATAAGGAGAAAAGATTCATTCAAATTCTTTCTAGGATGCCAATACGGTCTTCATGTCTAAACTTGAGGACTGAAGAGACCCAAAGAACTATGGATTGATATTTGTAATGAACACTGGGGGAAATGTTATAAAAATAAAATAGCAGCGACTACATCAATATATTGATAATATTAAATAGTATGGCCAGGTTAAACTTACATTAATTATGCAGGTCTGGTTTAGTATTAGGAAAACTACATATTAATAAAAGAGCAACCTAAATCTTCATTACAGCCACAGCCACAGGAAAAGCTTTTAATGAAATTTAGCATTTATTTAAATTCAGTAGATAATAAGTAGACATTAGAACAAAGGGACATTTCTTCAATGTCAGTAAAATATATTTTCTATTATATAGTATAATCATTTAGCATACTATATAGTATATTATACAATACAAATGACATCTATTTAAAACCAAGAGCCTACATTATAAGGGATAATGTTATGGGCATAAAATAGATTCTATAAGATCAGGGGTTAAGCAAGGATGTTCATAATTAATATTATCATCATTGCCACTATAATTAATGCAACTATAAACCACTCCTTATGGAAATAAAGATAGTCCTAAATAGTGAAATATTAATTGTTATAGGTAGACTGAGATAATATTATAAAAATACAGTATGTAAATTAATTTACTTTTTGAGTGCCATACCAATCAGATTTACCCAACAATTACTTCATAGAGCTAGAAAAAAAGAGGATGAAATTCATTAGGAGAAACAAAAGGTCAAGAATTTCAAAGAAATTAATAGGAGGAAAAAATGGGAAGTAAAAGAGTTTAACAATGCTGGATCTTAAACTACAATACTCACCGAATTACAATGATTTGGTAGTGGTTTAAAAACAGAGAACACGATCTATGCAAAAGATCAGGTATACAATAAACCTTTAGTTTTGTGTAGAATAAATCTAAAGACGTCAACCACTGAAGTAAAGACTCAATATTAATAAAAACTGCTGGAAAAACTGGAAAACAGTCTGCCAGAAACAACATCTATACTAATACCTCACACTACCAACACTTTGCACCATACAGCAACATAAACTCCAACTGGATACGTTACTTAAATTCAAAAGATTATATTGTAAACATATTAAAGGGAAAAAGAATTTACCTTTCAGTTCTATGCACAGAAGAGTCCATGACCAGACTAAGAGCAGAGAGAATCACACAATATAAAATGGATGATTGATTACACAAAATTAAAGTTTTTGTAATACCAAACCAATACATTTAATAGGAAAAAGAAAAGAAAAGAAAGGAAGAGTTAACTGGGAAAATAAATCATTTCATCAGTTTTTCCAATGAAAATCTCATTTCAAAGTTATAAAAAAAACAATTTTAATAAGATGCATTCTCCAATTAATGCATAGTCAATGGATTTGAACAGGTTTTGTTTTTTTTTTTCATTAAAATTTTTTTTTCAGTAACAAGTATTTTTTAAAGTCATCTGTCCTCAATATTCTTCTTTTGACTACCCACTGCTGTATGGAGCAAAAAATTTTTTAAAGAAAAAAAAAGATCTTTCAATACACACCTATAGAGGGAAACACAACAAATTTCCACATCAGACATTTTTGAAAAGGTATGTTTCCTTCTGTATTTTAAGTTCCATCTCTCTGGCTAGAGATATGTAGTATGCTTCATCTTCATTCTTTTGGAATCATGATTATGTTCCTGAGTTCTAAAGTCTTTTACATTCACAGACCACAATTTGCTTAGTCCTTTTCTAATATGGGGACAGTGCCTATGTTTCCAATTTTGGGGTACTAAAAAAAGGGCTGCTATAAATATTTATGTACATGTGGATCCTTTTCCTCTTTTTGTTTGTTTGTTTTGGTGTTAGAGATTTCAGAGTGCTGTTGTGTGTCCATTTTTGAAAGGGACCAATGAAATCACAGGTTGATGTCTTGACATGCTTGTGAACTGGATTTAAGAAAGGCAGAGTTGCACATAGTCATCAACCTCACTCTCTCTTCCAGATTCATGAAAGTCTATGGCAGGACAAAAGTCAAGACTGGCAATGGCCCAGGATGAAGTGGATGACCTTCCTTGGCATCTTTGATGCCTGACCAAGCTCTTATCATCTGCTTCAGCCACCTGCATGGCCATATAAACAAATCATTCTCATCCACTCATTTAGCCCGTGGAAGAGTTCACACACCTGAGGCAGATATCCCTTAACTCACCAACAGGTCTGAGGCCTTTCTAGGTTACCCTCAACCTGGTTTTAGTCCATCTGCTGAAACAGTTTTACCATGGTGTGGCCACTGAACATGCTACAGCTTCTTGGAACCACAGGTGAGAACTGGGTGACCAGTTGAACACCAAAGGTGGATGAACATTCCTGAAAAGAGCTTGACAAGCCCCTCACATAAGAGGTGCTGACCCTCCCTGAACACCTTATACATTCCTAGTAAGTAGTATAGCTGGTTCAAAGAGTATGGACAGGTTAAAGGTAATTTTCTAGGCCTCATTCCAAATTCATTTCCAGAATGCTTGGACCAGTTCAACAGTCCCTCCAACATTGTGCAAGTGTACTTCTTTTCCTACAGCCCCTCTAACACTTAGCATTTTCCACATTTGTCATCTTTGCTAGTCTGTTCATTGTGAAGTACACCCTCAAATTTTCTTTAATTTTCTTTAATTTCTCTATTAGCAATTTAGAACATTTTAAATATGGTTGCCAATAGATTGGATTCCTTCTTTTGAAATCTGCTTTTTAATGTCTTTTCAGTATGTATTTATAGTGGGGAATGGCTATTAGTCTTATACAATGTACACTTGAATCAGTTTCTTATATATTTTGGAAATGAGACCTTTGGCAGAGAAACTTTTTGCAAAGATATTTTCCCATTTACTCATTCCTTTCTCACTTTTATGACATTAGATTTGTTTATGTAAAAAAAATTAATTCTTATGTAATTAAAATTGTTTTATCTTGTATGATTCTATCTATTGCTTATTTTGTCATGAACTCTTCCCCTATATATAGATCTAAAAGGTGATTTCTTCCTTGCTCCTCTAATTTGTTTAAAATGTGACCTGTTATATACAGGTCATGATACAGTTACATTTTTTTTCAGTTGGAAATCAATTTATGGCTTGTTCCACTTCTTTTCCTGGTATTGAATTTCTTAGTCTGTTTTTTCATTGATATGGGTATTGTATATTTTAAAGTATTCATACTTTCCTCTAAGTTATCAGTTTCTTATTTTTCATTTTTAAGTAAAAATACATTTGTTAAGTGCTTTACTCTGTGCACTTTGCTACTGTCCCTGCTCTTGAGTAGTTCTCATTTTAATAGAGGAGGCAACACATAAAGGATGTTTCAGCTGAAAGTTAAAAGGGTAAGGTGCTAGTCCTTAGGGTACAGCAGCAAAGCAGATGGTAATGATACAGTTCTTCAATACCATTTTTCTCTGGTAAAATTGTATCTATTTCTGTCTTTTTATTGATATGTTTTGTTTGTACATTTCAAAGATGTACAAATTATCTCTATTCCATGAGAGTCCCCTTGCAACAAAGTAAAACAATTAAACAAAATTCATAATACAATGACCTTATCGGAAAGTGCATATAACATTCCACATTTGCAGCATTCCGTCCCCCTCCCCACCTCTCTTAATTAATAAAAATGAACAGAAATCTATTTTCTCTTCCTCTCACCTCATTGGGGGGAAAAAAGAAAAAGAAGAATAAATTATAACAAATATGTATTGTCAAGCAAAACAAATTGCTTCAACAATCGTATACAAGAAAACGATGTCTCATTCTGCATTCTATGTTCATCATCTCTCTGTCATGAATAGCATATTTCGTCATCAGTTTTCTGGATTCATGAATAGTCATTGTATTGATTACAGTTCTTACAGCTTTCAAAATGACTTGTTTTTAATAACAGTTAGCATTTATATAGTGCTTACTATGTGCCAGGCACTGCACTAAGCACTTTACACATATTATCTCATTTGATCCTCACAACAGCCCTGGGAGGTAGGTACTATTATTATCCCCATTTTACAGATGAGGAAACTGAGGCAGACAGAGGTTAAGTGACTTGTCCAAGGCCTGAGTGTCTGAGGCTGGATCTGAACTTTGTTCTTGACACCAGGTCCAGCACTCTAACCACTGCATAAATTAGTCGAAGAAATAAACGGTAGCCAGCCTGGGAACTCCATGGGTATCCCTACAATTTTGAGCAAGGCCCCTCATCCCAGCAGGTGGACCTTTGGGGTCTGACCTCTAGGAGGACATGGGCACGATTTCTATCTGATGGGCAGGTCTTCTGACTCCACATCCAGCATCCTTTCTGTTGTGTAACACTGCCTCCTGGTTAAGCTTCCTTTTATTTTATATGATTTTCCTGGTTCTGCTTATTTTGCCCTGCTCAGTTCATTTTCCTGTGTTTCTTGAAATTCTTCGAAGGCCGTTTCTTACTGTAGAATGATATTTTATTATATTCCTGTATCTCAATTTGTTCACTTATTTCACCGGATTCATTTCTTGAAGAAATCACAACATACAGTTATGAAGCTTGCAAATAATTTATTAGCCTTTGGCCTCTTTCATTTCTTAATCCTGAACCATTGTCTTTAGTCATTTTCTATCATCTTCCCCCCCCCGTGCCCACCTTTTCATAAGTTACTGAATTCAAGGATGTTGACCTCCCTGGTGGTCTGTCTGTTCCTCCTTCTTGTCTTCCTCCATGCTGTCCAGGGGAATAACCACCTAGACCAGGAAAAGATGGCTCTGGGTGTTTTGACCATTAGGTGACCCACAGATCCAACTACTCCATTTCCTTGGTGTACAAAGAGTCTGTGAGCTCTCCTTCCACTTAGCTATGCCCTCTTTGTGTCTTTGGCTTCATTCAAGGTAAAACTGTTGAGAACAAGGGCACTCATATATCTCACTGGTCAACTGAACAGAGATTTTATACTGGGAATGCTGAATGCCTGATGAATGTTGTAGATGACCTAGACCTGATTCATAGGCTTCTGGCTCTGGAGCTGGAAGGGTGCTTAGAGTCCAGCTGGTCCAAACCCTCCTTTTAAAGATGTGAAAACAGAGGCCCCTCCAAGAGGTTATGTGACTTGCTCAAGGTTACACAGCTAGTAAGTGTCAGAAGCAGAATTTGAACTCCAGACCTCTGACTTCAGAGCCAGCATTCTTTCCATTGTCCTATGCTATTCTTAGCACACTACTTCCCTTATTGCAGAAGTGGAACAAAGTCATACAGGGCCATTAAGATTCATCACTGATTGGTTAACCTTCTGGTGATTGGAATTGCTCCATACTTTATGGCTTGCTTCATCCTTAGACAGTGGATGTAGTCGTGAATAGGGCTTATATTCAATTAAATCCAGCAGGGTGTAGTGGCTAAAGAGCTAGCCTCAAAACTATGAAGATCTGAATTCAAATTCCACCTCTGACATATTGGTAGTGTGACTCTGGGCAAGTCATTTAATCCAAGTGCTCCCGAACAACCATCTGACATTTTAGTTGAACTACATCAGTAGGAGTTTCTTCATCTAAGAGTTATAATGAATATACTGGAGGTATATACACTGGTAAATGTTTAACAAGTTTTCCAGAAAAAAAATATGCATGACACACTTTTAAGATTAATCTGCTTTGTTGACATTTGTACATCACTTTACGTCAATCAAAAACAACAAAGCAAACCCTGATTTGTAGCTTTTGTTGATTTTTGAGGTATAAATGCTCATACTGTACATTTAGCAATTGGCTCTTCAGTTGCCTCCAGCACACCCCTGGAGAGTTCTCTGTCTCAACAAAATTATAGATCCAGAGCCTAACCCTATACTCCTGGCCTTTCTGGTTCAGTAGAGCATACTTGGATTTGAGCTCTGCTGCATTTTATAATATTATTGTATAAATTATTCTTCTGGCTATATTCATTTTGTTCATCAGTTTTTAAAAGTCTAAAATTCTTCATTTTTATAATATTTTAATATAAATTGTTCTTCTGATTCTGTTTACTTCACTCTCCATCAGTTCATATAAGTTTTAAGGTGTCTTTTTGAAATAATTTATTTCTTCATTTCTCATTGCACAATAGTATGCCATCACATTCATAGATCACAACTTATTCAGATATTCAATTGATGGTCATGCCCTTAGTTTTCAGTTTTTCCACCACTACAGAAAGAAGAACTCTTTTTTTCCCTTCATCTCTTTTTGTTATAGGCCTAGACGTGGTATTATCTCGGTCAAAGGGCATACCCTATTTAATGAAGTTATGTGTATTATTTCAAATTGCTTTCCAGAATGGAATATGGTGGTACCCTTTCATGGGCCTACAAACAGTACATCATTGTGGCTGTTTTCCCACAGCTCCTCCAACATTAATCATTTTCCTTTTTAACTTTGCAACTCTGATGGGAGAGAGGCAGAATCTCAAAACTGCTTTAATTTGCATTTCTCCAGTGATTTGGAGCATGATTTCATATGGCTATAGATAGCCTGGATTTCTTCCCTTGAGAACTGCCTGCTCAAATCCTTCAACCATTTATCAGCTGGAGAATGGCTCTTATTATGAGTTTTAATAATTTCTTCATATATCTTGGAAATGAGACCTTTATCAGAGAAACTTGCTGCAAAAATTTATTTTCTATTCAATTGTTTCCTCTTTAATCTTATAACATTATTTAATTTGTATAAAAACTTTTAAATTTGTGTACTCAAAATTTTTCATTTTATTTTCTGATTTACTTTATCCTTTGTTTGGTCATGAACTTTTTTCCTATCCATAGATCTGACAGATAATTTTTCCCCTGTTTCTCTAATTTGTTTATGATCTGACCTTTTATATCTAGGTCATAAATCCATTTGAAACTTATCTAAGTGTGAAGTGTGAGGTTTTGATCTCATTTCCTCCATATTCCTTTCCAACTTTCCCAGCTGTTTTGGTCAAATAATGAGTCCTTGTCGCAGTAGCTGGGATCTTTGTATTTACCAAGTATTAAAGAACTGGATACATTTGTTTCTGTGCATTGTGAATCTAATATGTTCTACCAGTTGATGATCCTCTAATTTTTAACCAGTACTATATTGTTTCGATAATTACTGCTTGTAGTATTATTTGAGAGATGGCACTTCTAGTGCCCTTTCATTTCCATTTCTTTTCATCATTTCTTTTGAGATTCTAGACTTTTGTTTCCTCCATATGAATTTTCTTAGTATTTTATCTAGTTCTATAAGGTAATCATTTGGTTGATTAGTTGGAATGCTTTGAATAAGTAAATTAAGTAGTATTTTTTATTTTTTCATTTTTAAAACATTTTAAATGTTATTTTTATTTTATTAGCTTGCCCTATGAATATTTTTCCAGTTTTTTAAGTCTGTCTTTATTTCAGCAAACATTTGTTTCTGTTTGTAATTATATAGTTCTTGTGTGTATCTTGGAAGGTAGACTTGCAAGTATTTTATACATTCTGTAGTAATCTTATATGAAAATTTCTCTATCTCTTCTTGCAGTTTTAAATTGCTAGAGATGCTTATGATTTGTGTGGGTCTGTTTTATACCCTTCCAGTTTGCTCCACTTATTGTTTAAGTGAATTTTTGCTGACTCTTTAGGGTTTTTTTAAGTACACCATCATATCATCTGAAAAAGTGATGACTTTATTTGTTACCTATGTTAACCTATTGTTATTCTCTCAGTTTCTTTTTCTTGTCTTCTCACAATAACCAGCATTTCTAATATTATGTTAAATAGAAGTGATGACAATGGACAGGCACTCCTGTTTCACCCCTGAATTTACTGAAAAAGATTCTAGTTTCTCTCTTATATGTAATGGTAGTTCTTGGTTTTATCACTTCTTAAGCATGTAATTGAGAAAACTAGTTTCTGATGATCTCTTTTATTTTCTCTTCAATTATTTTATTTGAATTTTCATTTTTTTAATATAATTTGGTCATCTTTGTTTTGAATAAAGTTTGTTGTTTATTAGCCTTACTCCCCAAAAATAAGCTGCTAGTTTTATTAATCAATTTAATGGCCTTTTTGCTTTCAATTTAAAAATTTTCATAATTTCTACTTTATTTGGAGGTTTTGGTATGTCATTCAAGTTTTCTTAATCATATGCCCAATTCATTGGTTTTTTACTACCCTCCTCCCTCTCAATGAAAGAATTTAGAGATATGTATTTTCCCCTCAGAACTACTTTAGCTGTATCCTAAAAATTTTTGTATGTTATCTCATTATGGTAATTTCTTTGATGGAATTTCTATTGCTTTACAATTTTGTTCTTTGGCCCATTATATCTTTAGAATTATGCTATTCATCACCAATTATATTTTCATTTTTTAAGAGTACTTACTGAATATAATTTTTATTGCATTATGATTAGGAAATGATCTGTATAAACATGCAGTCTTCAAAGGGAGAAATCCAAGTTATACATAGCTAATTTTTTAAATGCCCCAATTAAGAAATGCAAATCAAAGCAACTCTGAGGCTACCCTCATGCCCATCAATTTTGTAAAGTTGACAGGAAGCAAAAATGACAAATGTTGGAAGAGCTGTGAGAAAAACAGCACATTAATGTGCTGTCTGTTAGTGGCTCTGTGAACTGGTCCAGGTATTGTGGAAAGCTATTTGAAAACTCCAGCTTGAAAGACAGTGACCCAAAAATACCAAGATAAGGCCTATTCCCCAAAGAGATGAAAGAATGAGGAAAAGGAACTATATTTACAAAGATATTTACAGCAGCAATTTTTATTTTTGTAAAGAATTGGAAATGAAGGGGGTACATATCAACTGAAGAATTGCTGAATGAATTATATATGATATATGAATATAATACAATACTATTATGCCATATGTAGGATATGAAACCTGGAAAGATTTGTATGAAGTGATGCAGAGTGTATTGAGAGTTTATATAATAACAACAATGGAAGGCAAATAGCTTTGAAAATCTTTTGAACTACAATCAAACCCAAACATTCTTCTAGAGGATGGATGATGAAGCATGTTCCCCAGCTCCTGACAGAGAGTTGATGAACTCAAGATGCAAAATGATAAATAAATTTTTGGCCATAGTCAATGTGGGAATTAATTTTGCTTGATCATGCATATTAAGGGTACTAAGTTAAGGTCTTTTCTTCTCTTTTTCTTTTAAATTTGATGATGAATGTGAGAGGAACAGAAAATAAAGCCTGGTTAATTTTAAAAATAGATCAATTAAAAAAAATAAAATTTTAAGGTTTTTGATTTAATGATGGTTTCCAGGAATTCTGAAAATTCTTAAATTCTCTCCTTTGCTCATATTTCAGGTCAGTTCCTTTTTTTTTCTCTCTCTGAGTTCAAAGAGAAGATTCTATATAAAACTGGATATCTCCATTCCATGCCACTTACCTGTCGTATTCTCTGAAATTATCACTGTCATTTCTTACATCAAAATAATACTCCATTAAATTAATACAGTACAACTGATTCAGCCATTCCCAAATTTTCTAAGATGTCTAAGGCACCCCATTAAATTCTAGTTCTTTGATTATCTTTTGACATCCCCCTCCATCAGGATCAGGAAGTTTGTTACACTTATGATTATTTCCTTTCCAATATTTCTGCATATTATCCACCTTCAGCCTTCTCTACCTCTTCTTATTTCTAAGTTGACTTTGATGCATTTCTACACCAAATCCATGTGTGTTCAATTATCCTTGGCCTAGTTCAGGTAGAAGCTCCTAACTCCCACCCCATCCTCCATGTTTGATACTCTTCTTACAACAATTTCTAACCCCACCTCTGCCTGCTTTCTACACTAGCCTAGAAAGTAGTGTATACTAGTATATACTTCCTTTTATCCTTCCTTCTCTCTTCCCTCTTCAGACCTTTGGAGCAGAACTAATCCAATTCTAGAGCCTCTGGTTTTCTAATTTAACTCCGTCAGTTCCTTTTGAAGATTTTAAAATTTTGAAGGGACACTTCCCCCTACCCCCATTCAAATGTTAGCACTACATAACCATACACACCCTACAGAATCGTTCAATGAAATTCACCTTTGCTGGTCTTCCTTTACTCTTTTGAGTTCCTATTTAGCTTTGACCTCTTCATTAGAGTTGCTTAACAATCCATTCAAGATGCATTCCATCTCTCCCCCCTTCCTGGGTCTCAGCCTCCCCTCCCCCTGCACTATATGATACTTAGTTTTGCAAAGTCACTTAGTTTTTGTTGTAAGACTATCTTTTTTGTCTTGTGAAATATTGTATTTCAAGATCTCATTTTTATTTGAAGTTCACAAGTCTGTATGATGCTGAATGTAATTCTTTAGTACTTAAACTGCTTATTTCTAGATGACTGTAATATTTTTTTGCTTTGAAATTGGTGCTTTAGATTTTGGCTTTGATATTCCTGGGACTTTTTTGGGGGGGGGGGTTCCTTTCAGGAGGTAATTGGTTGATTCTTCTTCACTTTACCTTCTGATTCTAGTAAATTTGGTAAAATTTCATTTATAATTTCTTTCAATAGAGTATACAGGCTTGGGGTTTTTAAATTATGATTTTCAGGGAGTCCAATGACTTGCATTGCTTCCCCTTGAATTCTTTTCCAGGTCAGTTCTTTTTAATATCAGAGATCTTAAATTCTCTTTTACCTTTTTGGTAGTTTTTTTGTAATTTAAAAATATTTTACACTTAAATACAAAAATGAGAAAAGAAACAAAAACACAGCCAGATACACAGCAGACCACAAGAGAGGACTCAATAGAAGACAATAAATTTCTATTTCAAGACCCTATATAATACTACACATTATTTTCAAAGCTGCCCAGCTTTTCTTTGCTTCCTTGTTATCTTTTGTTCTCTTCTGTGCACTTTTTACTTTATTTTTTCCCCTCCCTCCCCTCTCCATCCTAAAGGAGGCTACAATTAAGCATAGATATATATATACATATACACAGATATCTCTAAACATAGACATATATACACATATATACTCATACATATACGTAAAACCATACTATACTTATTTCCTCCTGTAATCTGTTTCTCTGAAGGTGGACAGCATCTTCTTAAGTCCAAGTCTTTCCATGTTTTTCTGAATCAACCAGGTCATCATTTCCTATCCCATCACAATATTCCTTTCTGGATTGAAACAGCATCTTCTTTCATAGTACCTTTGAGGTTAGTTTGGGGATTTACAATAGAATGACTTGCTCAAAGTTGTTCTTAAAACAATACTGCTGTTACTGTATGCAAATGTTCCCTTGGTTTTGATCATTTTGCTCTTCACTATTTCGTGGAAATGTCTCCATGCTTTTCTAAAATAATTGAGCTCATTACGTCTTATAGCAGAGTAATATTCCATCATGAACATATACTACAATTTGTTTAGCTATTCCCTAATTGATGGGTGTCACCACAATTTTCAGTTCTGTACCACCACAAACAGAGCTGCTACAAATACTTTAGAATATGTAGGTTCTTTTCCATTTTCCCTAATCTTCTTGGGAAACAGACTAAATAGAAGTATGTGTGGGTCAAAGGGTACAGGCAGTTTAATAACTCTTTGGGCATAACTCCACATCTCCCTCCAAAATGGTTGGATCACCTACAGATCCACAAGCAATGAATTCATTTTTTCACATCCCCTCCAACATCTGTCACTTTCCCCTTCTATCATTTTAGCCAATCTGATATGTTTAATATGATATCTCAAGGTTGTTTTAATTTGCATTTCTCTAATCAATAATGATTTGGAGCATTTTCATGACTATAGATTGTTTTGATTTCTTCATTGGAAAACTACCTGTTTATATCCTTTGACCATTTATCAATTGGGGAATAACTCACATTCTTATAGATTTGATACAGTTCTTTGCATGTTTGAGATATGGGATCTTTATCTGAGGAAATGTCTATAAAATTTTTTCCCCAATTTTCTGCTTTCTTTTAGATCTTGGCTACATTTGTTTTATTTGTATGAAACCTTTTTAATTTAATCAAACTTATCCATTTTATGTCTAACAACACACTCTATCTCTTGTTCATAAATTGTTCAGCTGTCTATAAGTCTGATAGGTTATATATTCCATGTTCTTCAAATGTTCTTGTAATATCTCCCATTATATCTAGATCACGTATCCATTTTGACCTTATCTTGGTAAATGGTGCAAGATATTGGTCTATGCCCAATTTCAGCCTGTTTTTCAGCTTTCTCAATTTTTACCAAATAATGGATTCTTATCCCCAAAACCTGTCTTTACACTAGTCAAGCACCCAGCAATTTTTGGTTGCTACTGTAGATTGTATGTCTACTCTGTTCAACTGATCTACCTTTCTATATCTTAGTAGGAACTGGTTTAGATAATTACCACCTTATAATATAGTTTAAGATCCAGTACTGCTATGCCTCCTTCCTTTATGTTTTTCCCATTAGTTTCTTTGATGTTATTTTTATTTTGCTTTATTCTTTCTTGCTGTCTCATAGGAATCATTGATTTCTGTTTTACTACATAACACTACCTGGTTTGCTTTACAACATTGTCTTCTAAGCTGTTTATTCTCCTTCCAGTTCCATCATTCTTGTTCTTCTTCCACATTACAGTTGCACAGTTCAAGCTACCACTGAATCTCTTGCTACCTTGTACTCTCCTCATTGTACAGAAAATACTTTGTACTCTTACCTAACCTCAATTCTGTTTCCCTTCTTCGAGCCCTATCTGCTCCCAACATTCCTCACCTGCTTCAAAATACTGAGAAACTCATGAAAAAATGCCAAATGGATTCGCTACAAATTGAGGCAATCTAGCCACCACTGTACGCAAATGTTGCAGGCAATACTTTTATTCTTCCTGACTGGCCTTCTATTACATGCTCTGAGGAGTTATTCCATTCTCCTGGCTTCAAACTTGCTCTTCTCCCTTTCAGCATAGATATCTAATTTAAGAAGAAAAAAAGAGGTAGGTGGTGGATGTTGAATGGTAGGGTTTTTATTCTGTCCTCCCTTTTCTTCACTACATGGAATCTGGACACTCCCTCGAAATACCCCACAAACACGTTCACACATCGTTACCTACACTTAACCCCTTTATTCATCT
>NW_020954546.1:36481247-36625219 GCF_900497805.2 Vombatus ursinus | reverse complement strand
TGTGAAATAAGTTTTTTTTTTCCACAAGCGGAGAGAGTAGAGTTGAATTTGCCCAGGGGAGCCGTTTCACAATCAGAAAGGGCAGCGGAGCTTGCGCGGTGAGGGGGGAAGGGAAGGGGGAGAGGAGGAGCTTAGAGATTAAGGGAAAAGTAAAAGTTGACAGGAAAAGTCCTGGAGCGAGTTTAGAGACGAAAGCCTCAAGCCTACGGGCCTGCGTGGGACGGTCCCGTCCTGTTCCGTCCCCCCCCACCCCCAAACACAGCCCCTCAGCACCTAGATTCGTAGCCTTGGGGCAAGTGGCGATTTGGAAGGAGGCCTAGAAAGTAAGGGGAGAAGTAGACAGGTGTGGGGGTCCTAGGCTCGTTTGTGAAAGCCCTTTGGGCGCGAGCGAGACAGCTCCTTTCCAAGAAAGGGTGGGTGGCTCTGAAAAGAGCCTTTGTTTCGGGGCGAAGGGGCACGAGCGACTCCTGGGGCAGACCCGCTTACTTAGAGCTGGTGTACTTGGTGACGGCCTTGGTGCCCTCGGACACGGCGTGTTTGGCCAGCTCCCCGGGCAGCAGCAGGCGCACGGCCGTCTGGATCTCCCGGGAAGTGATGGTGGAGCGCTTGTTGTAGTGCGCCAAACGGGAAGCCTCGCTGGCGATGCGCTCGAAGATGTCATTGACGAAGGAGTTCATGATGCCCATGGCCTTGGAGGAGATGCCGGTGTCGGGGTGGACCTGCTTCAGCACCTTGTAGACGTAGATGGAGTAGCTCTCCTTGCGGCTGCGCTTGCGCTTCTTGCCGTCCTTCTTCTGGGCCTTGGTCACGGCTTTCTTGGAGCCCTTTTTCGGGGCAGGGGCAGACTTGGCCGGCTCAGGCATATCGGCAACAGAGAAAGGGCTGAAAAGAAGAGAAGGAGCAACTGCGAGAAACGAACAACGAAGACTGCTGAGCCGGCCCCCGCTACTTATAGTGCTCATATGCAAATGAAGGCTCCGGCAACGCTAGGCTCCCATTGGTGGCTTCTCAGGGGTGTCGTCATAGGCGGAGAGGACGGCCATGTAAATAACGGAATCCGAGGCGAGCCTCCCCACTGGCCATTCGGACAAAGACAGCCTGTGAGCCAATCAGACGGCCCCGTTCCCCACTCCCCGCGCAAGCTATAAAAGGCCCCGGTGCGGCGGGTCCGGGCACCAGTGTAGTTTTTCAGTCGGTGATTGACGCAGCTGTGTTGTACTCGTATCCGTCATGTCTGGCCGCGGAAAGCAGGGAGGCAAGGCTCGCGCCAAGGCAAAGTCCCGCTCGTCCCGTGCGGGGCTGCAGTTTCCCGTGGGCCGTGTGCACCGCCTGCTGCGCAAAGGGAACTACGCCGAGCGGGTCGGCGCCGGCGCCCCCGTTTACATGGCGGCGGTGCTGGAGTACCTGACGGCTGAAATCTTGGAGCTGGCGGGCAACGCAGCCAGAGACAACAAGAAGACGCGTATTATCCCCCGCCACCTCCAGCTGGCCATCCGCAACGACGAGGAGCTCAACAAGCTGCTGGGCAAGGTGACCATCGCCCAGGGCGGCGTGCTGCCCAACATCCAGGCCGTTCTGTTGCCCAAGAAAACCGAGAGTCACCATAAGGCCAAGGGCAAGTAAGCGGACTCGGAGCTCCTGGGGCCGAAAGGCTCATTCCCGAAACCAACGGCTCTTTTCAGAGCCACCCACCCTGTCAAAAAAAAAGGGCTGTTGCCGAATCTCGATCCCAATCCGGACGCCAAGGCGGCGTGACTTGTTGCACACGTCCACCCGCTCCCAGCACGAACCGAAACCAACTACCAAACAAACCGA
This sequence comes from Vombatus ursinus, assembly GCF_900497805.2. Lineage (NCBI taxonomy): Eukaryota > Metazoa > Chordata > Mammalia > Diprotodontia > Vombatidae > Vombatus > Vombatus ursinus. The sequence goes on along the minus strand of NW_020954546.1, from coordinate 36,623,404 downwards.
GTAAAATGCAAAGTGACTGCTAGGTTAGCGAGCCTGGGTCGACACACCTGAATTTCGCTCTAGCCTCACCCTAACTTCTACCCTCCCTGTCCCAAAAGCTGTGGGTAGCACCCAGTGCTGCTTCACCCTCTGGTCAAAAGGTGGCAAAGTTTCTCTATCACCAAGAGTACTTGGCGGAAACTTGGGCCAGCTGCCGACTCGTGTCCGCGGGGCGGGGACCCCAAAACGTCGGCAATCCATACGTGCCCGTAGCTTAAGCTTTCCCGCAGACAGCTTGGGAGCCAGGCTCCTGGCCAATCCACCGCTTAGGCGGGCTTTTCATTCGCTGTCCAGAACCCAGCACACAGTACACAGTGGAACCCTGCTGGGAATGCGAGGGGAGGGATGGCTCCCGGAAGTAGTATTGCACAACTTTAGTAGCACGGCTCTTACAAAGGGGAGAAGGTTGAAATAATAATAATAATTTTAAAAAAAGTCCCTCGTTCTTGCCCTCGTGGGAGTCCAGTGCAGTGTTTTAGATCGGGCGGCGCGGTGGGCGCTCTGGAAAGCTCGGAGAGCCGCTGCCCTGGAGAACCGCGGGAGGGCCCTGGCGCCGCGAGGGCCAAGTCAGTGGCGGGCAACACAAAATTCCAGGGACCCGGTGGAAGGTTGGGGGGGATCGATAGGGCACCGACGTCACGTCACAGCACCGAACGTTTTAGGTGGTTTCTCTTCTGCCCCCCTGCCCCCCGCAGAACAGAGGGAGGGGAAGGGAGAGAAAGGGGAGGGGGCCGCACAACTTTTTAAACAGGCTCATTAACAGAAAATCCAGTACCGGGAGATTGATGAGGAGCCAAGACCTACCCAGCTAGTGATGGTTTTCCCTGGCGGGTGGGGTGGGGGTGGGGGAGGGGGGAGGGGGGGGGGGAGGGGCGGGGACGGGGACGGGAAGGAGAAGGGTGGGGGGGAGGGGCGGGGGAAGGGGGGAGGGGGGAGGGGCGGGGCGGGGCGTCTGAGAGCTGGCAAACCGGAAAGCGCCTGGAACGCCCAATGGCAAGGCACTGTTGTTGGTTTGCGTCGCCAGCCAATGCAGGCTCAGCGCGGGACTTTCAAACTCCTTCAGCCCAATCAGGGTGCTTCTGCGTCTATAAAGGCTACCGGCTGGCGTGCAGTTCTCAGTCGTGTTCCAGCACAGGAGAAGCTTAGTTCTTCCTCGCTCGCAATGGCCCGTACCAAGCAGACCGCCCGTAAGTCCACCGGTGGCAAAGCGCCCCGCAAGCAGCTGGCTACCAAGGCTGCCCGCAAGAGCGCCCCGGCCACTGGCGGCGTGAAGAAGCCTCACCGCTACCGGCCTGGCACCGTGGCTCTCCGGGAGATCCGGCGCTACCAGAAATCCACGGAGCTGCTGATCCGCAAGCTGCCGTTCCAGCGCCTGGTGCGCGAAATCGCTCAGGACTTCAAGACGGACCTGCGCTTCCAGAGCTCGGCCGTCATGGCTCTGCAGGAGGCTAGCGAGGCATACTTGGTGGGGCTGTTCGAAGACACGAACCTGTGCGCCATCCACGCCAAGAGAGTGACCATCATGCCCAAGGACATTCAGCTGGCCCGCCGCATCCGCGGTGAGAGGGCGTAAGGCGCTGCTTTCCCCTCGTGGAAGGTCCACACCCCAAAGGCTCTTTTCAGAGCCACCCACGTTCTCACGAGAGTAGCTGTGACCGCCCCGGTTTCCTTTTGCTTGGCATGGGACTTTCCCGTGTTCCTGGCTTCGATGTCCATAAAGTACATGTTTTCTGCTTTCTCTCTGGCCCGGCCCAGAAGGAGCAACAGCAAAATCAGTAGGGCGGGGCACCCCAACCCCATTCCCCTTCCCTTCCCCCCTGCTAGAAAGAAAAATCCGAGCTACAATACAAGTATGGGGGGTAACGGGACTTGAAAGAGCAACGAACTTCCTCCCCCCCTCCCCCCATCATTTAGGCATTCATTCATATGAGAGGAGCAAGCAAATAAATCAGTACGTATGGAGTAAGTAGTATTTATTATTAGCCTAGGCTAGGGGCGGTCCGAGAGGGGGGAAAAAGATGGAAACGGGGGGGGGGTGAGTGGAAGAATCCTTTCCCCATTTGTTTTATATATTAATTATTTAGTTTTGAAGAAAGGGGAAGGGGGGGGGGTGTTAGTGTTCGGGTTTTTCCTGATTTGGGTATTCCGCCTTACATCAACGGACATGGCGATTTTAGAAACACTACTAATTTCTATAGGGGACTTGTGTGTTCGTAGGCTCAGCTCTTTTTCTGAGGTGAGTGGGTGGCTCTGAAAAGAGCCTTTGGGTGTGTCAAGTTTCGAGGGCTCGAGCTCTACTTCTTGGCCGCTGCCTTCTTGCTTTTGGCGGCTTTGGGCTTAGCCGCCTTGGGCTTGGTCACCTTCTTGGCCTTGGCCGCCTTGGGCTTAGCCGGGCTCTTGGCCACCTTCTTGGGCTTGGCTGCCTTGGCCTTCTTCGGGCTCTTGGCCGCTTTCTTGGCGGCCGCCGGCTTCTTGGCTTTCTTCGGGCTCTTCTTCACGCTCTTCTTGGCGCCCGCGGCCCCCGTCGCCTTCTTGGGCTTCTTGGAAGCGCCCGCGGCCTTCTTGGTCTTGGCCGACGCCGGCTTCTTGGCCTTAGCCTTGGTGTCGGCCGTCGGGGCCTTCTTGTTCAGCTTGAAGGAGCCCGAGGCTCCGGTGCCCTTAGTCTGCACCAGGGTGCCCTTGCTCACCAGGCTTTTGAGCCCCAGCTTGATGCGGCTGTTGTTCTTGTCCACGTCGTAGCCCGCGGCCGCCAGCGCCTTCTTCAGGGCTGCCAGGGACACGCCATTCCGCTCCTTGGAGGCGCTCACGGCTTTCGTGATCAGCTCCGACACCGGCGGACCCGCGGCCTTGCGCCGCGCTCCCCCGGCGGCCGAGGCCCTCTTGCCCTTCTTCTTGGCCGGGGTCTTCTCTGCAGGGGCCGGGGCGGCGGGAGCGGCGGGTGCCGTCTCGGACATGGCAGCGAAGGGACGATACAGCAGCAACAGCAAGAAGTCACTAGAGGACGCCGCGGACTCGCGAATAAGCGAGCTCCGAGCTGACCCACTTATATATAGGTAAGGGCTGCCCTGTGATTGGTGCGCCGTCCCAGCCCTCCTCGCCCGTGAGCAAGGAAAATGGCTCCGCTCACTTCTCGGGCTCTGCTGGGTAGGAGCGCAAAAAAACAGAAAATGGAGAATGGGGAAGGGAGGGGCCACCCGGCGCGGGGGCGTGGGGCGGGGGAGGGGAGAAGCGGAGACCTGGAGGGCGGGAGCCAGAGAGGGAAAATCCTGCCGGGGGAAACGCGACCCGGGCAACCACCCCCAGGGAGTCCAGCCCGAAAGGGAGAAGACCCTGCTGACAGACCCAGAGGCTTTTTGCTTTGCTGCTTTGCTGGTTTGTTGGTGAGGGGCGACCGTCGGTCCCTTCCTCAGAGCTCAACCACGCCAACCGAGCCAACAGTTCCTGGGCTGGGTGCATTTTTTTGAATTCACTGATAACTGAACGCAGCTGCTACGACCGATTTTCCCGAAAGTAGCCTAAGATGAGCTGAGCAGGATGAGCTCTGGCGCTGCCCCGTGGGGGCGGGGGGCCGCGCAGCTGTTGCTAAACTCGATTTATGTAGGAACTGTTGAGCAGGCACAGCAAAGGCCCCCAACAGCCCCTGGATTTCGGAGGAGGAGCTCTAGTCTAGAGAGGCGGCTTTGGAAAAGTGGCCACTTCAAGCATAAATTAGATGACCTGCAGATTTCCTTCCAACTTTGACTTTGTGAAGTTCTTCGGCAGAGGGGAGGAGGGGAGGCTTTCTGGAGGGCTTCGGTCTGGACAGCACTATGGCGGTGCGAGGGCAAGGGAGGCACCGAGCAGGGATCTCCGTGGTCGCTCCCCCCAAAGCTGTAATTTCTAGAGTGGCCAAGTCTCTCTTCCTTCTTCCTCCTTCCCTTTTGGTAATCGTTTCGTGAGGGAAAGGGGAGGGCATCGAAGGCTTGAGCAGGACCGGAAAGTCGGGACAGCAAAAGGCGCCAGGGTTAAGGAGATCAGTTAAGGCGAGTCAGAGCAGCCCATAAGAGACTGAAGGAGACCTACTTTCTTCAAGTCCGTGGCGGCATCCCTAAACAGAGGTGCCTGGACCGATGCAGAGTGCTTTGAAGCCCCCCCCCACACACACACCTATACCCCACCCCATGGAATTGGAGCCTCAGTTCCAAGGGAATTTCAAGAGTGGATTACATATGCGGGGATCTGGTGGCCAGGGGCACAACTTACATGCCCCATTTACAGGGTCTAGAAAAACGTGAATCATTGACTCCCCATTTTCATGCATACATGTTGGTTATGGAGATTATCGAGTAAGGAGGAGCACCAGACACATTAACCACGAACTTGGGGTGGGGGGCAGGAAAGATTGCACGGCCTGTTTAGCTTCTTCTTTTGAGCTGCCTTAGTGCCAATAAAATCCTTGAAAGCACTTGGATGAATGAAAGGGGGAGAGATATGAAGCTTCATATCGGCACCCGCAAAGTCGGGAGGAATATGAAACGTTCCACTCTGACGTGCCTGTTCTAAGCAGTTCTGAAGAGCCTCATTAGTCTACAACCCTTTACAGTAGGTTCCCTGGATCTCCATTCACAAGTATCACACAGTAGGTTCCAGATAACCCTTTCATTTTCAAAGCTTCAGAGCAAAGGAAATGGCAGAAACCTAATTTGTCCCCCAACCTAATTCATGGCTGAATGGAAAGAACCACACTAGACGTCCCTCAATGTCCTGACACCAGCAACGTCTGGAACGTAGGTTGCTCTGCTTCCTTCACTAAAACAAATAGATCATGTTTCTCTAAGGGATTCTTTTAAACCTGGCACCCAAAAAAAATGCACTGAACCCTTTGTTTTCATGCATTAAAAATTCAAAAGCTGAAGAAAAATAAGGATGCATCACAATAATTATAGCATAGCATTCACTCTGTAAGTCGGGTGTGGGCTTCTTGAGGACAAGAATGGATGAATGCATTCTGTGAGAGAGAAAGGGGAGAAGTGGAGGAGAGATAAAGGGGACCTGTATATCTGTCTATAGTGATGGGGACCACTAAGACCTGTGGGAGGAGGTATTTCTTCTCTTTGCCCAAGTCACCCCAGTCCCTCCCACCTCCCGGGCCGCCTATTTTCCCTAAGTGGTACTACGAGGTGCTGAGATTTAGGAACTCCAGGGAAAGTCAAAATCAGAGGTCGGGAGCATGGAAGGGAAAGACTTGTCCCAGAGACCCTTCTTCCTCCCTTCATAAGAGCCTCGATTATACCTGCCTGCTCTCCCAGACCTTCCACCAGGACCTCCAGCACCCTGGATCCTGCCCATCCAGCCTTTCTCCACGCCACTTTGTGGAAGAGCTGCCTCACCCACTCTTGTACTCCTCCAAATAGATCTGAGAAATAATAGGGCAAACTGGCTGAACTATCTCCTAGGATCTCTCACCTTCCTCCCCCCTCCCCCCAGATACAGCGGCCAGACTGCTGACCCCCACGGGTAAAGGTTAGAAAGGCCACACCGGGGGTCACATGGACTTCATCTCCTGGGGCCTTATGTATCAAAGAGAACTGGGAAGGGATGGAGGGCTTCTAAAGACAGCAACTCCTATACTCTGGCAAACCTGGAGCAACAAAGTGGCGACCGTTGCAACAAGAACCTTTGAAGCTTTGCTTTGTAACAAGTATGGCACCAACCTCCTTTGCACAGGCACCATCCAAGGGCTACAGAGCGTTAGGGGCCAGGTCGGGACAGGAATAAGCAAAGCCACATTCAAACTCACATTGGCTTTTCCACCAACAAATCACAAACATCCATAGCCTCTTAGTAACCAGTGTTGTCCAGACCAGGCAAACTAAATCCTTTTAGATCTTTATATCTTGTATGTTTATGAAACACAGCCCCTGTGAGATTGTGTGTGTATACATGTGTGTTTGTCAGACAGAAAGGAAAAGTATATTGCCTAGGGTCCGTGGTGGAGTGGGGAGAGGGACAGGCCTGCCCAGCCCCCTCATGTTCCCAGAAAGTCCCCCCCCCCCACACACACAGCCTTTTCTCTCGGCTAAAACCTTAGTAAGGTGTCCAATCTCCTCATCCTGAATCCCCATCGCCCCACTGATGACTCCTTTGTCTCTCCCTGACCGGGTGCCAACTTACTGAGAGGGATCCCAGTGTTCTGGTTCCAGTGCTGGGCTGGGAGCCAGGAAGTTCTGGGAAGCCATTCCACTGTAGCTGCTTACTAGCTGTGTGACCTTGGTCAAGTCTCTTGACCTCTTTTCCTTCCCTCTAAAATGAAGGGCTTGCTCTCCCTGACCTCTGAGGTCTCCTCCAGCTCTAAATCTATCCTTGCCCCTTCTTGTGAGGACCCTGGTGGCCAAAGATTCATCTCAACTCTGCTCTTGAGAAGACAACGGCTCCATAGACTGCAGAACTAGAGGGGAGAGACTGCCCCCAGAGCACAAGGCCTCCCTACACACAGGCCCAGGACTCGGTGCCCTGGAAAGAGCCCTCTGCATTCCCGAAGCCCTCTGGGGATCAGGCGCTGAGGTGGAAAGGACCACCTGGAAGCTGGAGGAGGATCTGCAGAGAAGAGCAGCATTAGCAGCAAGGCTCAGAGCCACAGGGAGACATTTGCCTTGGGAGTTCAGGCTGGTCACCTCTCTAGGGAGCCCAGTGTTTTCCCCCTTGCAGGGAAGACTGTCTGCACAAGCCCAGGGCAAGGCCGAGGCCCACTGGAAAGGAAAGTCATTGCCCTGACTGATGACAAATGGACCTGATTACACTTCTTTTACCTTCTGAGAGATGGGAGTTGGGGGTTGGGTGACAGGGAGAGGGGCTCAGTTTCAACAAAGTCTCTTCTAGTCAGTGTTTGCTTAGGCCATTCACAGGCTGATAGAGCATTAGCCCAGCACTGTCAGCAAGACCTGAGTCCAAATCTAACCTCAGACACTCCCTGGCTCTGTGACCCTGGACATGTCACTTAAACCTCACTGTAAAATAAGGTCTTACCTTGTTTATACCTCTTAAGGTTTGTGTGTGTGTGTGTGTGTGTGTGTGTGTGTGTGTGTGTGTGTGAGAGAGAGAGAGAGAGAGAGAGAGAGAGAATTGGGTGTATTAGCACAGTGCTTGGTACTTAGTAGGTATTAGATAAATCCTCATTCCCTCATTCCCCAGCCCCCTGTTCTCAGCCTTCCCCATTTGCTTGCATGGTAATTGGGACTCTCTTTCCTTTCCTTTCATGTTTTGTTATTGTTGTTGTTGTTTTTCTGGTGGAAAATACTAGAAACTAGAACAAATTCTGATGTTTCTAGATGAATTCCTGGGTAAAGTCATAGGAGAAAAAAGAAAGATTTTAGAGAGAAGCCCATTCTATCTTTGGATCACACTAATTATTTAATATTTTATTGATTTGACACCAGAGTCTTTCCCCTTTGGATGCCCCCCCCCACCTACAGCTGAACTTTCCCTTAGAACAAACATAAAGATTGAAGCACAAACAATAGACACTAAAAAAATAGACAATATATGCCACATTCTGCATCTATAATTGCCTGGTCTCCACTGAGTGGACTGTGGTAGGAATGAAGATTCATTATCACTTCTCCAGACCGGAAAGGTTATTGATACAATTCACCAGTCTTATGACCTTTTAGTCTTGTTTTGGGTTGACACTATTTTATTTCTTATGTATGTTGTCAACTTGCTTTTTGTAATTCCTTCTGTATTAATTCCTACAAGTCTTCCAGGGCTGCTCACAATTTCTCATACCCATCATTTCTTGCATTATACACACACACACACACACACACACACACACACGTGTATGTATAATACACATACACACTATACATGAATATAATTGCATTTACAGCCGCATACCCACTTTATTTCCTTTTTTTTTTTTGCTACCACAAAGTGCAACTATGCATATTTGGGCATATATTGGATGGGTCCAATGTGCTCTCTTTCAACCTTTGTATATATGTCCAGGAATGGGATTGTCAGGTCAAAAGGTATGAAAGGTTTAGACCTTTTCTTATATCATTCCCAAATGTTCTTCAAAGTTGGCCAATGCATTAATCCACCAACATCATGCCATTGTACCAATTTGTCCTCTTCTCTGACAGTGACTCTGGTCATCCTCTCTGAGACTTCTCATATGGTTCATAGTGACAGAGTTGTTTAACCTCTCATGTCTCTTTTATTTGTGACTTACAGCCATCTTTCCTATCTTTTTTTTTTTTGGATAGCTTGACATTCTTCTTTTGGAAACTGATTCTTCATTTCCTCTGATCACTTACCTACTCAGGAATGACTTTTGGTCTTACAGATTTTGTCAATTCTCTATGTATCCCAGATATCAAACTCTTACTCAGAATATATGAAGCAAATTTTTCCCCCTCTACTTAACCATTTCCCTTCTTGTGCTAGCTGATTTGATTTTGTTTGGACACAAGCCTTTTAATTTTATGTAATTCAAATCATCTCTTTTGTCTTTTATAATCTCCTCTCTACTTTGTCTTGTCAAGGACTTCCCCACTCCCACCCATGATGGTGCAAAGTACCTTCACACTTTCTCCCTTATTTTTTAAAAATGAAGTGATTTTTCTTTAGAAGTCAACCATCCATATGGGCTGTGTTATGGTATGTCATATGAGTTGCTGATCCAAACTCAACTTTTGTTTAACAGTTTCCCCTCAGTTCTTGTCTAATGGGGAAGCCTTCCTCCTGTTTTTTTTTTTTTTGTTTGTTTGGTTTTTGTATTTCTATTTATCAACTACTGAAGTGCTGTGCTGTATTACTTTTGTTCTTTGCTTGTCTTCTCTTTTCCTCTGATTTACTTTTCCATGTTTTTGAACAAAGCCAAGTAATTGAGATGACTGCTTTGAAATAAAGTTTGAGATCTAGTTATAGGTTCATTCTTCCTTTTTTTTTTAAATAATGATTCCTCTCAAGGATCTAGACTTTTTATACCCCAAATATATTTTATAACTATTTTATCTGGTTTTCTCAAGTATTCTTCCTTGGCATTTTTACTGGTATAACACAAAATCTGTAAATTAATTTAGGTGGTATAGTTGTTTTCATTAGAATAGCATGGGCTAACTGTGAACAATAAATATTTTCCAATTTTTCAGTTTTCCTTTATATCCCTTGAAACAAACAAACATTTTGATACTTGTATTTTTACAAGTCCTGAGTTAGTAGATTATTTTGAATGGAACTTCTCTTTTCAGCAATTTTTATTTTTATTTTTGTTAGTTCTGTGTAAGAATGCTGGTGAGTTTTGCATATTTAGAAGCTTGTAACTTTAATGAAAATATTAATCAGCTATCTTATTTTTTCACTGATTCTCTGGATTTTTCTAAGTTAACCATCATTTGGTCTGCAAATGGGCAAATGTTCATATCTTACATTCCTTTTCTGGACTAGTTGTTCTAGCTAGCATTTTTGGAACTGTATCAAATAGCAGTAGAGACCAGAAGTGAATAGGTCTAATTGTTAGGAAGATTTTCCTGACACCAACCCTACATTTCCTCTTCGCAACTTCTTTCTACCCATTGCTGCTAGTTTTTCCCTCTGTGGGGCAATGCTGAACAGTCTACCCCTTCTTCTTGGTGATAATCCTTCAACCGTTGAAAGATATTATTATGTTTTCCCCAACTCATCCCAGTCTTTTCTTCTCCAGGCTAATTACGCCCTATTCCTTCAACGGATGTGCATAAGGTATGAATCATCAGGCCGATTGCCTTACTCTGGAAAATGATCAATGTCTTTCTTAAGAATTGGAAACCTAGGACTGAATATGATACTAGAAGCTACTTACTCCAAACCTCTCACGTTACAAATGAGGATTCTGAGGCCCAGGGAATTTGCCTAAAGTCACACAGAAAGTAAGCAGTACAGGGGGAATTTGAACTCAGAACCTCTGACTCCAAAGCCAGGCTTATCTCCATTATCCTACAGCTGGCTTTCTATCTCACTGCGTAGAAGCCAGACAGCTCAGAACCTGCTTCATAGTTAGGGAAAGTAGACATTTTTCTTTAAAAGGGCTTCCAGAAAGCCCACTGTTTTACCCACTCCTACCTAAATGTTCCTCTATCCAATTCCTGACATGTCTCATAAGACACAAATTCTTTTGTTTTAAGGGGCAGAGGATTATACTGCAAATCACCTAGGCAGAGGGAAAATCATGGAGTTTCAAACCAGAAGGGACTTTGGTGACAAGATAGCCCATTTTGGGGATCAGGTGCAGTTCCAAGGTAAGGGACTTGTCCAAAATCATAGGGCAGAGTCAGGGCTCAGATCTGGATCTGCCAGCTTTTGATTCATTTTTATATCACAGCTGCCTCATGGACATTTTGCTTCTCCATGAAATGTTCTTTTCCTGTTACTTAGACCTGGTTTCTGATTTTAAAAGAATCCTGGGAAGTATTCATGGACACCTAGACAGTTTGTGGTATCCAGTTTCAGGTTGGTGGTACGTGTATGAATCTTTCACTCAACCCTCTGGCCGTCTGCTTTTCTTGATTTGAATGAGATAATCTTTAAGGATTCTTCCAACTTTAAATCCTGTGATCATCACCAGCTGTAACATACATATGACACAGAGGGATATATTTCTCTATGAGCATTCAATCCAAGTTTTCAATTTTCAGTTATGACCCAGGAAAGGGATTTATGGTTCACAGAATAGCTCACATCTCGTAACTTTTTTACAGTTTACAATTAAGTGCTATCCTTCCATACAGGTGTGTGAAGTAGGCAGTCCACTTTACAGATAAGGAAACTTGAGATATAAGAGGTGTGGAAGACTACCAAACTACCCACTGGGTCTGTCAACAGGGGATTCTTTTTTCAGTGATACATCGTACTAAATGTCCTCTGAGGATTCCTACAACTCTGAGATTCTGTAACTCTGGAAGTCATCTGCTGAACATTGTCCAGAGTTCACTCCCCTATGCCACCCTGCTAATACTATGTCACGTGACCTCAGGCCCCAGCAACTTCCTGCTTCACCAACCTGAAGGAAAGACTTCCCTTCCTGACTGTGAATTTCAGCCAAACTGTTCTGGCTCCCAGGACAATTGCATTCTTTATTAGCCAACTGAAAAGCTTTGCTTCTGTTGGAGGATTTCTATTCCCCAGGAGGAGCAGGTGGAAAGGTTATTTAGGGCACTTCTCCAGTCATGTAATCTCTATACTCAGGTGGCAACTCCTGCTGAGTAATGTCATACATGTCTGGGAATCTTTGTAGACTATTGCCTGGGAACATTGGCCTAATGTGCTCTACTTGCCAATTAGCCAAAAATGTTACACATCATCTGAAAGGGTATTGAGCATAATGTGAAAAATGTTACCATCTCCTTATACAAATCCATACCACTTACCTGCTCTACAAAATTCCCCTGCCCTATGGCAGCCCAGAGGAGAGCAACTGAAATCATCTAGGTCATGACAGCATTGTCTCATGAGAAAAGACACTGGAACAGCTGCTAGCTCTCTCTCTCTCTCTGTTTCTTCTTCCCCCCTCCCCCTTTCTTTTTCTCTCTGTGTCTCTCTCTATGTCTCTGTCTCTCCTGTCCCTCTCTGTGTTGAGGAGGGGAGTGATTATGTATGGAGAGAATGGAAGAAAGAAAAAGTGTTGGATTTGCACTCTGTGGACCTTGGGGGCAAATTCCAGCTTTGCTACTCACTATCCATTTTACCGTGTCCAAATCACTTAACTGTTCTGAGCCTCAGTTTCCTTATCTATGAAATTAGGGCCTTGGACTAGAGAGGCTCTAAGGTCCCTCTAACTCTATGATATTATGATCTCATGGCTGGACATCAGGATTCCAGGGTAGAGAGACAAAGGCCAAGAGAACATGGGAACAAAGTCAATGTAATAGAAATAGGCTCCTTGAGACCAAGTATTTTGTTAGCTTTTAATTTTTATACCCCTAGTGCCTGAGTAAAATGTAAATGTTTCAACAAACATTTATGGAGTTCCTCTCATGTGCAAAGCATAGCTAAAAAATGTTTGATTGAATTGAAAAATCATAGACCAGCTGGATAATTTGGTCACTCGCTTGTTCACCTAACCACAGTACACTAAAGTGGAAGGATTGGTGTCATTCCTAGACTTCTTAAAGGGACAGCTTTAGGACAAGAAATACTTTACACAGCTGATTGGAAGAGATGGCACAGGATAAAGACCAAAACTAGATGAAACCATGGTATAAAGACTATTTATTTGTGGCCATATTCTTTATTGCATTTTAGTCCTCAATGGCTGGCACCTTGTCTCATTCAGCTATTCAATCCAACCCAAATTTGATCCACTTCCAGCTCTAAATCTGTGTATGATCTATGACTTCATGAATGAAGATTTATTAAGTGTCCCATGTGTGCAAGGCACTGGCTGCAGACAAAATGGAAAACGGTCCCCAACCTTTTTGGGGAGGATGCAATAGATAAACACTCAAGTCTCTAGGAGGGGAGATTTTCAGGGATGGTCCTTCCAAAAGCAGAGTCATAGAATCTAAGTGTACCTACTATCTTTTCACTTCAGACCTCACATGTTTGTAGGTGATAATACCTGCCCATTCACCTCCCTGATTTTGTCCTCCAATTTTCTTCTCGCCCAATAGCAAACTTTCATGGATAGATTCAATATTTATTCCAATCAGTACTATGAGAAAGGGTATCTGCAAAAAGCTCTTCACTGGATTTCTTCAGTAACTGATACTTGTTGCTGGATCAAGCATTACAAACACTAACTTCCCTTTTCTTTGTTACTAACTCAGCCATATATCTAAATATCAGATATATGTGTCTATAGGAAAACTTTTAGTGTTATCACGAAACAAAACTTTAATTTAACAATAGCATTGTTCCAGCTATGGACTTTGTTGTTGTTGAGTCTTATTCAATTTTTCATGACCCCATTTGGAGTTTTCTTGGTAAAGATCCTTCTCCAGCTCATTTTACAATGAGGAAGTGGAGGCAAACAGGGTTAAGTGACTTGCCCAAGGTCACATAGTTAGTCAGTGTCTGAGGCCAGATTTGAACTCAGGAAGAGGAGTCTTCCTGACTCTAGGCCTGGCACTCTATCTGCTACACCACCTGGCTGCCTTAGGTATGATCTATAAAATGCTTAATGTCTTATTTTGATGTAACTTGAGGGATATGAATGAAAGACAGGCACTTCAGGTCATTTCAACCTTGACACTATATTCAAAGAAATATACTTTGAGTTGAAGAAACAAATATCAGAATGTCACCAGCCCCGTCCTCCAGGAGTTTACCAGAGGAGGAATAAGACAGATGCAAAGTAGCAATTCCAGCTCTATAACTATGTAATATAATCACTATGATCAATAATTTTAAATGTTTGATATAATTCACTTGTAAAACTGTCTGGTCCTGGTGCCTTTTTTCTTAGGAAGCTCACTTATGACCTGTTCAATTTATCTTTCCAATATAGGTCTATTTAGATAGTGAGGTATAAAATGGATAATTTTGGATACATTAAATTAAAAAGGTTTTATACAAATAAAACTAATGTATCAGAAGGAAAGAAGAAAACTGGGAAAAAATTTATAGACAATTTCTTAGATAAAGGTCTCATATCTCAAATATATAAAGAACTCTGTTGTATCCATAAGAATTTGAGTCATTTCCCAATTGACAAATGGTCAAAGGATATGAACAGGCAGTTTTTTTAATGAGGAATTTTAATTTTAATTTTAATGAAGAAATCAAAATTATAATCATATGAAAATATGCTCTAAATCATTATTGATTAGATTGATTAGAGAAAGGCAAATTAAAGGCAAATTAAAACAACCTTGAGATATCATTTTACACCTATCAGATTGGCTAAAATGTTGGAAGGGGAAAGTGACAAACGTTGGAGGGGATGTGGAAAAATTGGGACAGTAATTCACACTTAGTAGAACTGTGAATTAATCTAACCATTTTGGAGAGCAACCTGAAATTATGCCCATCAAAATTTATCAAAATTTACCTTCCTTTGGGCAGAACACCCTCAGGTAATGGGAGGAGAGAAGAGGAGAAGAGAGGAGAGGAGAGGAAAGGAGAGGAGAGAGGAAGAGGAGCTGAGTTGCTCAACTGGAACTGGCCAGTGGGGTCCCCATCCAGGCAGCTCAGACTACGCACAGGTTGTGGTTTGTCCTTTGTTCTCGAAGAGGACCATAACATCAGGGAGATGAAGACATGACTTGCAAATGACTTTGATTTGAGTGAGGAAGGGCTGTACAAGGTCATCAGCCTCACTTTCTCCTCCAGAGCTATCTGGGTCCAGTGGCCACATGTTGATCAGGATGACTGGATGCCCAGGATGCAGTGGGAGACCTTGACCTTTTTAAGCTAAGGTCTTTTGAAGTTTTCACTTTGAGTGAGGCAACACCCATTCAGTGAATAGGCCCAAAGAGTTATTAAACTGCCTATACCCTTTGATCCAGTCATACCACTACTAGATCTGTTTCCCAAGATGGTTAGGGACAAAGGAAAAGAATCTATATGTTCTAAGATATTTATAGCAGATCTCTTTGTGTTGGCAAAGAACTGGAAATTGCAGGGATGCCCATTGGGGAATGGCTTGAACAAGTTGTGGCATATGATTGTGATGGAATACTATTGTGCTATAAGCAATGATGAACTTGATGGTCTTAGAAAAACATGTATAGACTTGCACGAAATAAAGTATGAAGTGAACAAAACCAAGAGAACATTATATACACTAACAGCAATATTGTTTGTTTTTGTTTTTGTTTTTTTGGGGGGGGGGGGCCAGGCAATGGTGTTAAGTGACTTGCCCAGGGTCACACAACTAGTAAATGTTATGTGTCTGGGGCCAGATTTGAACTCAGGTCCTCCTGAGTCTAGGGCCAGTGCTCTATCCAAGCAATACTGTTTTAAGAACAATTTTGAGCAACAAAGTCATTTTGGCTATTATAAATACCCAAATTAACTACAAAGAACATATGAAGGAAGATACTATCTGCTTCTAGAGAAAGAAGTAATAAATATAAGTATGTATAGAATGGGTTTACATATGTAGAGATATGTGTGTATGCACATATACACACACACATATTTGTGTCTAATGGTGACCATCTCTAGGGTGGGGGTGGAGGGAGGGAAGAAAAAAAGTTGCATGATAATTTTATTATATATTTAAAAGAAACAGCAAGTTGTACATAATAGGCTTTTCAGTTTCATATGCAATCTACTTTTCTATTATGTTATGGAAATGCTCGTTTTATTTCTTAAGTTCAGAATAAAAAAAAAAGACAAAGCAAAACCAAAGATTTCAAGGCCCACTGTTCAAGGCATAGTATAAAAAGACCAACTGAAATGTTGTTCCTGTCCTAAATTTACATTTTACTCAGGGAGGATATAACATGTATATTTATAAGATTCTAGTTGGGAAGATATTCAAGTATAATCCTTCAAGAAGCATAGTTACAGAATCTCAGTGTTAATATCTCTGCATTTCATTCTGGCCCCCAAACATCTGCTCAAGTGGTTTTTCTTAAGCACAGTACTTATCACGTCTTACTCCACTCCAGTGGAGCGGTTCCTGTTATATCTAGTGGTTCCTATTATCTCCAAGATAGAATTCCCCTTTTTAATATAATAGTAATAGCGATCATTTATATAGTGCTTTAAGGTTTACAAAGTGCTTTGCAAATAATGTCTCATTTAATCCTCACAACAACCTGGGACATAGGTGATTTGGGGCATTTAAAATTCTGTATTATAAGGCCCCTTCCTAGCTTTCTAGTCTTCTTTAACACTAGTCCCCTTCTGCCACAACGGTCTACTTGATGTTTTTTACACATAACATTCCATCTCCCAACTCCACATTTTTGTACTGGCTGTCCCCCATACCTGGAATGCTTTCTCTCTTCATCTCTGCCTCTTAGAATTCTTACTAACTGTTTGATAAATGCATGTTGATTGGTTAAAAAAAAAAGTGAACTTAAGGATGATCTAGGCTCATCATCACTTAAATCATATCTCACAGACAACTGCCTTATTCACCTACTTGAAGGCTGGCTCTGTTCAAAGAGATATTTCTTAATGGAACCCTATGTAGGGGGAATAAAAGCTTTGGCTCCTTGGGTAGAGTAAGGTTATAACCTCCCTACCCACGTCCTACTGGGCTTGTCTCCAACACAAACATGCCAACCCTTATCCCCCAACACTTCTTACTACCCCCTTATAAGCCCAAATTCAGCCCTTCAGGGCAATTATAACCTGACCACTACCAGGGAACTCACAGCAGCACCTGCTGCCATTAGGAAAATCACAAACATACACACACACACACACACACACACACACATGCCTTGCACCAACCCTCTCTTCTCCAGATGACCTGTGATTATGGCAAGCTCCCCAAAGAAGGTGAGTTTTGCCCTTCAGAGCAGTGACTAAGAGGCGCACCTCCCCTCTTGATTTTAAGTGAAATTGAATGACACAGAATGAACAGATATGTTTGGGTTAGGAGTTTCATTAGAGATATCATTACATTCTCTTCCCCCTCACCCCTACTTCTCCTTTTCTACTATTGTCAAGGACTACCATTCTCCTGGTCACCCAGATTCACAATCTAGGTGTTGTCTTTGACTCCTTGTTCCCCCTCACCCTACTATCTATTAAATTGCCAAACCATGTTATTTCTCCTCCCACAATAACTCCTGCATCCATCCACCCTCTCCTACTCAGTCACTAGCTCATTTCAGGCCCTGATCAACCCTAGGGTAATTGGGTGGCAAGTGGATGGAGTGGTGGACCTGGAGTCAGGAAGACTCATCTTACTGAATGCAAATCTGGCCTCAGACATTTACTAACTGTGTGACCCTGGGCAAGGCATTTAACCCTACTTGCCTTAGTTTCCTCATCTGTCAAATAAGCTGGAGAAAAAAATAGCAAACCACTCCAATATCTTTGCCAAGAAAATATCAGATAGGATCACAATGAGTCAAACACAAATGAAAAAATGACTCAACAACCAAACAACATTGCAACAGCCACTAATTGCCCCCTCAACTTAAATCTTGTCCCTCTCCAATCCATTTTCCCTACAAGTCCCAAAATTATTTTCTTGATGATATGATATAAACATATCACTCTCTTACTCAATAGACTCCATCACTCCCTATTGATTCTAGGATCATATATCATTTCATCTTCATCTCATACCTTTCTCATTTCTGTTTTTGATATGTTTTATAATACTTGTAATTATTAGTACAGCAGCACATTATATAATTTATAAGTAAATGAACTCACAGTGGGACTATACTTAAAAATGTTTTGCTCATAGTGATATAGAATCCAAAAAGTGTGGTGGATTATCATTTGGAAGACAACAAGCACTTCATTAAATCATTTCACCTGAAATTCTAATTCCTCCTTTACAAAATAAAGTGGTTGGCTTGGATGAATAATCTTTTCTAAATGTCTAAAACCACTAAGGTTTCTAGTGGTCCTTTCTAAGAATTAGACTTCTAAGAAAAGGGAAAAAAACAATAACAGCACCCAGAGCCTTAGAATGTAGGATTCACTACATGGGCTATTTCAGGGATAGCCTACCAGAAAAAGACCCAGTGAAGTAATCCCAAACAAATCTAATTGTTCTTGTATTTTATTGAAGATAAGCTAGATAAAAGAAAACATAATGGAGGCTCAGGATATTTCTAATTCTGAAGGTTAATTAGAACAGCCTTTTAGAAATGGGGTATAGAAATCTATCCTGCCCTACAGGAAAATAGAGGGGGAAGGGGATAAGAGAAGAGGGGGGAGAGATAGAAGGGAGGGCAGATTAGGGGAAGGGGTATACAGAATACATGCCATCTTGGGGTGGGGGGAGGCATGAGATGGGGAGAAAATTTGGAACTCAAAATCTTGTGGAAGTGAATGTTGAAAATTAAAAATAAATAAATCTTCAAAAAGAACTAAAAAAATTAAAAAAGAACAGCCCTTTAAAAAAATAAAATAAAATAAAGGCAGGTATGTACCTCATCAAGATGGTGGGGTGGGGAGGGAAGAATTTATTGAATTTTAGATTAGGGTTAGCCCATAGAACCACAATTCTGTCACCAGAACTCTAGAGATATCCCCCTGTCTGCCTACTTATGGACAAGTAGCATGTTAATTTTGGGGAAAGCATAAGCTTGGCAGTCACAGAGCCCACATTTAAATCCTGCCTTTTTTCAGTAGGCCTATGCCATTTTGGGCAAATTACTTAACCTTTTGTCTACAACTCTGACATCCCATCCCTGTCAGTAATTATTTTCTTTTCCTGAGTTCTAGGAATAGGCAACTTCCTCCAGACATACACAGTCTGATTGATGTTTTTATTATGCAGACCTAGACCTGAGTCCGCCCAGATCAGCTACTCTTTTTACCTTTATTTTAGCTCTCTTCTAGTTCCACATTAAACCTATCTGACTTTGCCTTTAGACTAATGTTGGCAAAAATGGTTTATGGGCTTGTTGTGGTTGCCTATTATTCTCTAAGAAGGATTTACTTATCTTAGCTCAGCCCAGTTGGAGAAAGTGGGAGAGACGGAAGGATTTGCTTCCCCTGGCCATTCTTTAGAATTTGATTGAAGTTCATTTGAAAGGGGAAATTGGTTTATCCTTTGGTGAGGTGGGGGAAGAGTAAAATACCTTCGATAGGCCTTAGATCCTTGTTTATTTTATTTAGCTTAGTGCCTGGCACATAGCAGACCCTTATAAATATTGGGTGTTTTACAAGGAAGCCCTGGAGTGCTACATAAAATGTACCTGTTCCATAACGTCAGGCATTCAGAAATCAAGTTTAAAAAAAAACTTCATGAAACCATAGCAGATTGACATTGATTGGTGGAAATGGAGTAGGGAGAGAAATAGCTTGTTCAATATATCATAAATTAAATACACACGCAGTCCATAGAAAATAGTGTCATAGAAGGGTCGTGGAAGAGAAGTTGATGAGGCAGAAGTCCTCCAGTGAAGGGAGAGCAAGTATTCGTTAGCCAATGTGAAAACAGCGAGAGACTTTCGAATTTTAATGCTACCCATTGCAAAGGAGTCCAGTGAAGTGGGCAGGAGGTTTTGCTGCAAAAGGCCTGTAAAACAGAAAGTCAAAAAACCTTGCTTCCCTCCACATTCCCCACCCCCCCACCAAAAAAAGACCCAGGACCATAGTCTGACTCCTAGCCAGTGGAGGTTTTAGACCTTAAATGCCATCAACGCAGTAAAAAGCATGTTCAGTTCCCGAAGGTAAGCACCTAGCAAGGACCACGCATTTATTAAAAAGCAACCAAAAGCTTATAAGAAAATGGCCAAACAGTTATGACATAACTTGACATAAAAAATTGTTAGGTTTAACATAAATACTCCTAAACCTGCAAAGACTGCAGTTCCCAAGCTGCTAAGTCTTACTAGCCAGTACTACTTTAAGACATCTTCCAAGAAAGTAAGGGAGCTCGACTGAGATTTAGGTTAGAGCTCTTTTCAGGATTAGGTAGGTGGCTCTGAAAAGAGCCTTTTGGGTGAGGGGGGAGTCCGCCCCTTTCTGAACACATGCTCACTTGGAGCTAGTGTACTTGGTGACGGCCTTGGTGCCCTCGGACACGGCGTGCTTGGCCAGCTCCCCGGGCAGCAGCAGGCGCACGGCCGTCTGGATCTCCCGGGAAGTGATAGTGGAGCGCTTGTTGTAGTGCGCCAGGCGGGAAGCCTCGCCGGCGATGCGCTCGAAGATGTCATTGACGAAGGAGTTCATGATGCCCATGGCCTTGGAGGAGATGCCGGTGTCGGGGTGGACCTGCTTCAGCACCTTGTAGACGTAGATGGAGTAGCTCTCCTTGCGGCTGCGCTTGCGCTTCTTGCCGTCCTTCTTCTGGGCCTTGGTCACGGCTTTCTTGGAGCCCTTTTTCGGGGCAGGGGCAGACTTGGCCGGCTCGGGCATGATTATCAAAGCCTTCTAGGTCTAAGAAAAAAGAACACGGAGGCCGAAAGAAAGCAAGAGAGTAAAGCAATGGGCGAGCCTGCATTCTTTTATAACGGCAGCATGCAAATTAGGGTTCAACGTGCTCTTTATTCCTATTGGTCAACTTAATGTAATTGCGTTACAGCTACTTTTTCTATTGGTTTCTTCCGGAGCTTTTTCCAAGCCAATGAAAGTTGATTTTTTCTAACCCCGCCCCTATAGAAGTCTACAAAAGATACCTTTTTTTATCTCGGCGAGTTATTTTCTCGTAGCTTACATCTCTTTGTGTCTCCTCCTAATACAATTTCTGTCATGTCAGGCCGAGGGAAGCAAGGAGGTAAAGCTCGTGCTAAAGCTAAGACGCGGTCTTCTCGGGCTGGACTCCAGTTCCCAGTGGGCCGCGTCCATCGCCTGCTCCGCAAGGGCAATTACGCCGAAAGGGTTGGCGCCGGAGCGCCAGTCTACCTGGCCGCTGTCCTGGAGTACCTCACAGCAGAAATCTTGGAGCTGGCAGGCAATGCTGCTAGAGACAATAAAAAAACGCGCATCATTCCCCGCCATTTGCAGCTCGCCATCCGCAACGACGAAGAGCTCAACAAGCTTCTGGGTAGAGTGACTATTGCCCAGGGTGGCGTTCTACCTAACATACAGGCGGTCCTGCTACCTAAGAAAACTGAAAGCCACAAACCTAAGGGCAAATAATTGGATAAAAACTCTTTGGCGTTGTGCTTGCAAGTGACAACGCCAAAGACAAAAGGCTCTTTTTAGAGCCATCCACTCCATCAAAGAAGAGCTGAGATACTATGACGTTAATTTTTGTTATTAGTGATAAATAGCCCGACAAATAGCTGTTTGCTTTCTAGTGATAAAATAATAGAGCCCCTGTTACTGCTTTAGTGATAATAGCCCCTTAATCTGATAGATGAGGGTGGCTCTTAAAAGAGCCGTTTTGGGGGGGTGGAGGGACAAGTCTAGTCCCTCTTAACGTTTATTTGCTTTTGCCAGGCTTATGGCTCTCGGTTTTCTTGGGCAGCAAGACAGCCTGGATGTTTGGCAAGACACCGCCTTGAGCAATGGTGACTCCCCCGAGGAGTTTGTTGAGCTCCTCGTCGTTGCGCACTGCTAGCTGCAAATGGCGAGGGATGATACGGGTTTTCTTGTTGTCCCGAGCTGCATTTCCCGCCAGCTCCAAAATTTCAGCAGTTAAATACTCCAGAACCGCCGCCATGTAAACCGGAGCTCCGGCGCCGACCCGCTCGGCGTAGTTACCCTTACGGAGCAAACGGTGCACACGGCCCACTGGGAACTGCAGCCCGGCCCGGGACGAACGGGATTTAGCCTTGGCGCGAGCCTTGCCTCCCTGCTTCCCGCGGCCAGACATGGCGATAAAAGGAATGAGACCCTCTCTTTGGGAAAGAAAGACAGAAAACCTTTTAGCATCAATTTGAAGTAATTTATAAGACCTACCGGCAGGCAGAAAGGCAGTCGTTTTATTGGCTAGGAAGGCCGTTTGATTAGAGCAACCAATAGGAAAAGAGAATTTTCATCTCATCATTTGCATCGTAGGCTACCAGGAAATGACGAAAAATTATCTACCAATCATTAGTGGGTATCCCAAAGCCTTTATTTGCATGCCGGATCTATAAGTAAAGGGCCTGTCGCCATTCTGTGTCTTTGTACTTCAGTCGCGACTTCAGTGGCTTTGTGCTTTCGATAACCATGCCTGAACCAGGAAAATCAGCTCCTGCTCCTAAGAAGGGCTCCAAGAAAGCAGTGACCAAGGCCCAGAAGAAAGATGGCAAGAAGCGTAAGCGCAGTCGCAAGGAGAGCTACTCCGTCTATGTCTACAAGGTGCTGAAGCAGGTCCACCCTGACACCGGCATCTCCTCCAAGGCCATGGGCATCATGAACTCCTTCGTCAATGACATCTTCGAGCGCATCGCCAGCGAGGCTTCCCGTTTGGCGCACTACAACAAGCGCTCCACCATCACTTCCCGGGAGATCCAGACGGCCGTGCGCCTGCTGCTGCCCGGGGAGCTGGCCAAACACGCCGTGTCCGAGGGCACCAAGGCGGTCACCAAATACACCAGCTCCAAGTAAGCGGCTGCTCCAGGAGTCATCGACTTCCCATGAAACAAAGGCTCTTTTCAGAGCCACCCACTTGATCATAAAAAGATGCTATTCACTTGTTTAAAACAAAAACACATGGTTTTTCTGCATTCCCCTTTAAAGCCTTTTTTGTTTAATGGTAAGAAATGTGGCTTTGGAGTCTATTGTAGAAAACAGTGTGAAAGGCTCGTCCTACCAATACAGGTCGACACCTTCTGTAACAGACAATATGGAAGTTGGTAAATGTTGGCGTTTCTTTATTCCGCCCCCGTTATAGGATGAGATAGGGAATAAGCTTGTAATTTTGCTAGTTTAGGTAATTTCTGGATCTTGAAATTCTGACAACACAGGTAAGCAAGTACATCTGCAATTACGGTTCTCAATTGCCCTCGGTGCTGTGATTAAGTGACTTGCGCAAGGAAATGAAATGATTTAAAATCGGGTCTTTTTAACCCGACTGTGGCTCTACGCCACATTGTCTCCAGCTTCCTTAATCCACTTATTTTTAATAGAGGTCTGTATTCTGTCCCTGCCTGCCCAACCATCATCGCGAGACTGCGTGGCGAAAAGGATTCAGAGCTTCCTTGCAAGCCAGGACTAGTTGGTTTTAAGACCTGCCTCTTAACAATTACCTAGCTGTTTCTGGCCATGTCATTTATCCTTAGTGCTCTAGGCAATTCTCTAGGACTAGTAGCAGCGAAGGTGCCGACCTGAATTGGTAGGTGCCTTCCTAATTGGTAGAGGGACTTCCCTACGCCAGTGAAATCACAAGACCATTCCCTATCCTATCCCTGAAATACCCAACGCATTCTGGGAACTGGCGGGAAAGACTTTTCCTCTTGAACGCTTTCCCTTTTCGAAAACAATCTTTGCCCTATTCTGTTTAATCTGCTCCTCCCTCCCCCCCCAAGTAGAAAGGAATTAGCTTCTAACAGCCTTTCTCCGCCATGTTTCATAGAGACATAAAGCCCCTCGTTGAAATCATAGAGATCATTCAATCCCCAATTGTAACGCCTAGGAGAAACATCAGGGTTCTGAGAAGACGCTGTTCTTCATTTTCCTCAAAGTTTCGTTTCAATGTTTCATTCCGCGGCTGCTTCGTTTTGTGAGGCACAAAAAGAGGGAAAGGAGTTCTCTCCCAGGCTTTGGCGTTCGGGGAAGCTGAGCTTAGAATTGCTTAGAACTCTCCAAGTGAAACTGGATGGGATGCTCTACCCTTCCCCCCAGCACTAGACACGCTTGGGGACCAATGACTGTGTAGATGTGCCCCTGCAGCTGAGCTCCTTGCTGCTGGGGAAAAGGTTGGGGCTCCCTGAGGCCATGTGGAACTGACTAGGCGTCTGAGGGGCCTCTAGTCTGGAGAACTCTGGAAATAGAGAAGAAATGGAGACAATGGAGCCCCCCTGAGCCCCAAGAACCTTCCCTCAGTGAGACGCAGAGACTCTCAGCCAGCAGTGTTTGTGACTAGGAATGTCATACTTTAAAGTTTAAACAAACCAAAAAAAAAAATCCTTTTTCTTTCCTCCGTCCCAGGTTTCCTCTTTCTTCGTCCTTCTCTATTTCATAAGTCCCACAAGATGGAATATAGTTTAGTTTAATAGAAAATGCACTGGCCCGGGTATTATTCAAAAGACCAAATGTTTTGCTGCTAACTAGCTGAGTGACCTCAGCCTAATCAATTTATTTCTCTGAATCTATCTACTACTCTGTAAAATGAACTAGTATGGCCATGGTCCTTGCAAGGTGTCAGCAGAACCCCTAATACTTTCTATCCAAGGCCTCTGGAGGAAAAAAAAATGACACGGCCAGCCAGAGTATTTTCGTTCTCACCATCAATATAGTCTACATCCATTTCCCTTTACTTTCTCTGGAGGATGAGAAAGAAGGTCAAGGCTGGAACCAAAAGAAACTAAGCCTCCCTTTTACTGAGCCAGCCAGAGGAAGTTCAGCTCATTCCTTTCATGAGCAAATGACTTATGTTCCTGAAAGTATCTACAAATTATCCTACTCACTTGTCCTTGAAATGTCCTTTTTTTTGTTTGTTTCAATACCCCAGTATACCAGGATTTGTATCATTACCTTAGGCATACTCAACACATTTAAAGTAAACATTTATTGAAAACTCGATCATGAACAGCATTGTTTTTAATCATCAAATTAAAGAAATTAAAATGAAGCTTTTTTAATTAGCTAAAAATTAACAACTAAATTTGAAATTATTAAAGCTGGGTTTGAATACCAGTTCTATTCTTATTTATTACCTTCCTGGATCTCTAATTCCTTGCCTGTAAAATGAAGGGATTAGATGAGATTATTTGAAAGTCCCATCTAGTCCAAAGTTTAGATCGGGGCAGTAAATAAAATAGAGAATATTTGTTTTTCAAATTCCAACTTTGCAAAGGACTCCTTATAATCAAACCTTTTGCCTCACCCTAAAATACAGAACATCCTTTTCAACTTTATTTTGCAGACTCAAAGAAAATGTCTCCCCAAGGATGCTCCCTTAACCCCTGCATTTCTATGATGGGCCAATATGGAAGCTCAAAGACTGGTAATCAGAGGTGAATCCGTTAAATTTTAAAATATTAATTTTTCTTTCTTTTTCTTTTCTGATGCCAGGGTGTCCTACTATGCGCTATGCCACAAAAATCAAAGGGGTCAGGTGAATCAAACATCTGGTTGATTTTTCTCTGAACAGGCTATAGGCAAATAGAGTCCCCAGGCAAAAGCAGAAACCACTCTGAAGGCAGGAAGGAGTGAAGACAATTAACCTAATGCCAACAGGAAGTGGGTTCTGCCAAGTAGGAATGTGTATGTAGCAAGTGGGGCAGTGTCCTTGAAAGAGTCTGTAAGAAAGGAAGAACAAGGGCCTAAGCCTGCAAATCAGCCTTGTCACTAGGGGTGTCTCTTTCCTCCCAACACCAGGGCTTAGATGAAGGAGCAAAGGGTTATAAGTCGGATGTAGGGTCATAAGGCCACCTGCCCTGGCACAATATAATTCCTGAGCAACTCAATTCTACCACGTCAAGGAGGCTGGAGACACATTGGGGTCCTTTGCACACAAAATCACCACCATGGTAATTAGCACAGAGTGGAAAGATTAAGTCAAAGCCTATAGGACAGGGACCCTGAGGTTTTCTTCTTTCATTTTTCTTTAGTTTGAAGTGTCAGAAAAAAGAAAAGCAGAAAGAACCCTCAAGGACCCACCATGGTATAATAGATAGATCACTGGATTTGAAATTATGAATGCTGAATTTGAATACTGGTTCTATTATTTACTACCTTTCTTGATTTCTACTTCCTTACCCATAAAATGAAGGGATTAGATGAAATAAAGTCCCATCTAGTCCAAAGCTTAGAAAGGGAAGGAGATAAAAATGGAGAATTCTTTATGCCAGAATTGATCATAGAAATTCAATAATCAACTTGAGGGTAGTAGAAAGAATATATCCTGATGGAGGATTGTGAACATGCCCATTGTCACCTTCTAGAAAGGATTAAGTACACCTCTTTTAATTTCATCTACTGGGAATTAATTAATTGGCTTGGGTTTTTGTGGAGCGGAGGCCAGGCTTTGTGCTTGGCCTATAAAAGGGAGCTGACCTATCTGTTGCTGTCTCTTTTCTGAAGATGTTAGATAAGCCAGTTGCTGGTCTTTCAGAGGGGATGCTTTGGCATTAATGTAAACACTCCCCCTTCCCTTTCCCACCCTACATTGACTAACCCACCCACTAAGATGCCAGCTCCTCAGGGGAGACAGGATAGAAAGGGCCCAAGAAATGGTAGCAGCTGAAGTGGTGAAATAACAAGAATTCCTGGACTCAGCCATGGAAAGATGGAGGGAGCAGCACATGCTCAAAGTTTGAGAATTCAGTCTTTTGAATAAGGAAGGAATGCCTGGGAAATGTAAGATTCCTAGAAAGCTCAAGGATCAGGGAAGAGTTCTTAAGTTTAGGATTATCATACATCTAAGATTGGAAGCCATCTAGTTCAATACCCCTTATTTTACAGATGAGAGAATCAAGGCCTAGAGATTTTAAGTGGTTTGCCCACAGTCGCTTCAGAGGTGAGATCTGAATTCAGACTATCTGACTCCCAATCTTTCCACTGGACTGTATTGCTTCTTGGGGAGAGGAGGATTATGAGGATAGCCCTGAAGTTAGAAAAGCCATCTTGGGTTCCAATTCCATGGTATTGAGAACAAGAGTCCTACTGTCACTCTGGATTGTAGGTAATGCTTGTTCAAGGTTGGGGGAGGGAGGGGCAGGCAGTGTGTGTCCCTTCCAACAGCCCTAAACTCATTCCCCTCCAGAGGGAGTCCAAGGCCCCGTTGTGATACCATAAGATTAGAGGCCTTTTTAGGTCCCTAAGGTGAATATGGAACCAAATGAAATGTTGGAAGAGACTGTCTTTAACTCTCCCAAGGTTTTTTCCTCTGCTCTGAGGTGAATCTAAACCACAGGGTGGTGCTATCAGTCTAGAGCAGTGGTTTCCAAATGTATTTTAATTAGGCACTCCCACAGGAAAAAATAAATAAATAAATGTATGTGTATATATATATATATACATACATATGCTGAAGCTGCACACTTTTCTCATATCTGTGTTTACTCATAAATTTTATATGTGTGCTATTGTACTAATATGTACATATTTTAAAAGATTGTTAATATAGAATATTTTGACTTATTTAAAATAGAATGCTCAAATAAAGATAAATAAACTATGTTTGGAGTTCTTGTTAAAGTAGAAGGAAACTTTTCATTCTTGAGAATAGTCTTTGAACATACTTGATACAGAGCACTGAGCCTGGAGTCAGAGGACCTTTATTCAAATCATAGCTCCAGACACTACCTGTGTGACCTTGGACAAGTCCCCTAGCCTCCCTAGGCCTCATTTCCTGGGTGAATTAGACAACTAGGTGGCCTCTGAGGCACCTTTACTTCTAGTTCTTTTATCTGATGAAAGAAAAATACCTGCTTATGTTGGTAAGGGATGAGGTAGATTTGTAAGTCATAGTTGTTTGTTACTAATTCATGACTCAGTTAATTTGATCAAGATAGCTAACTAAGCAGGTGAATATTGCTTTAAAAATACTTTTTTTATTGGAGGATACCCAATATGAGTCAACTAATAGATCCTAAAAGTCAATGAACATAAAACAGCTTTTCAGCAAGTCCTGATTCTCTGTATAATTATTGACAGTATATACAAGGCAAAAGGGAATTGTCTGAATTCAAAACCTCACCAGAAAATGGTTGTGGTGATGATGATGATGAGAGTATTCATATAGGGCCTACTATGCACCAGGAAATTTATAAATATGATCTCGTTTGATCCTAGGACAACCCTAGGAGGTAGGTGCTATTGCTATTCCCATTTTACAGTTGAGAAAACTGAGTCAGACAGAAGTTAAGTGACTTGCCCAAAAATCACACAGATAATAAATGGGGCCAGATTTGGATTTGGGCCTTCTTGACTCCTGGCTCATAGACTACAAACCCCTGGTTCCTCTGAGTCCCAATTAAAATCTCATCTATAGAAAGCCTTTCCCAACCTTTTGTTAACATAGAGCCTTCCCTCTATTAGTTATTTCTTATTTATCTTGAATATAATTTGTTTGTAGATATTTGTTGGTCTCCACCACCAGACTGTGAGCTTCTCAAGTTCAGTGCCTGGCACATAGTAGGTGCTTATTAAATCATTATTGACTGACCAGAGCTCTATCCATTGTATCACCTAGCTGTTATAAATTGCTATAAATTCATTTCTCTTTTTTACATGGTTTTCCTAAATGGACAGCATTATAACTTAATTTCCCATTCATATTTGGATATTTTTGTTGTGTTTTTAATAGGACTACAAGGAACATCAAGAAAGCCAATTTGACTAGACCAGCAGTTCTTAAGCATTTTGGTATCATTACCCCTGTTAGTTGTAAAAAGTTTAACATATACAAAGTTCAAGAGACATAGTTTCTGAGTATTTAATCATTTTATTAATTATTGCTAGCAGATAATTAATAATTGGTCAAAGGCACTTTCAAATGCCAAAGACCCCTCATGGAACCCACTCAACCCTTGGAAGAGTGGGTGATCCTAAGGGTGGAAATCAACTCTGATTGGTTAACAATTAATGAGAAGAATGAATATTATAATGAGAGCTGGACCTATTCTAATGAGAGGCTGGTGGATTATGGGGTCTGAACAAGATTGAGGAGAAAAGGGGGCAGCGAGCTGGCTCAGCAGATAGAGCACCCACTGGAGTCAGTGGGGCCTGAGTTCAAATGTGACCTCAGACACTTGACACTTACTAGCTGAGTGATCTAGGGCAAGTCACTTAACCTTATTGCCTAACAAAAAAAAACAAAAACAAAAAAACAAAAAACAAACAGAAAAAAAAGGTTGAGGAGAAAGTTAATCCAATCTCATCAACAGCAATGTCCTTCAAATTCTGGCTTGACCTAGTAGAGAATGGGAAACTAGGAAGGGGAAAAAACCCTGGATCTCCCCAATAACTGCTTATTTAATAATCATTTCTCTCAAAAAGTATTGTGGATCCTTCAAAGAGCTTTTGTTAATATAGGTTATATCCATCAATGCTTACCATATTATTAATTAAAATGTCCTAGTATTATTTTTAAAAAGTTTTAATCTTTCAGACCCCCTAAAAGCATCTCAGAGATGCTCCCAAGAACCACACTTTGAGAACTGATGGGCTAGAGACCATAGAATACATGAAAGGGAGTAATAATATGTAATAAAGCTGGAAAGATAAGCTGAGACCAGGCTTTGAAGGACTTTAAATGTCAAACACAGGAGTTTATTTGATTCTAAAGGTAATTAGGAAATTACTGAAGTTTATTTAAGGGGAAGGAGGTGATGTCATTATACTAGTGAATTAAGAAAATCACTTTGGCAACTGAGCAGAGGGACAATTTGAGTGGGTAAATTTGAAGCTCCAGACCAGTTAGGAAGCTATTCCAACAGCACAGGCAAAAGGTGAGTTGCGAAAGGGGGAGAGGTGGTAGGGATAAAAAAGACGAGATTCGGAGTGTGGTGGGTGAAAGCAAAGAATCAGTGACAAACTTTATAAAACAGAGTAACTGGAAGGACAGTAATGTCCTCAGTGGTAAAAAGGAAGTTTCCAGGAGGGGGATGTTGGGAGTAAGGTGGAAGAGAGATACAGTAATGAGATTTGCAATGCAGATCACAGCCTATCCACGCCTATTTATCTGGTGTGACTCATTCTGTTCCACCTAAAATGAAAAAGGAGTGGAGAGAGGAATTTTCCAATGTCATCTACTGAGCTGAGGATGCCCCAGGATTAGGTTATAACTGCTCTGAGCAGCTGGCATTCTTGCAATGGAGGAGGGAAATTGGGAGCAGGCAATGTGAGAGGGGGAAGAGTGGATGAGTTTTGGGTGGTAATTGTAATTGTTTTTGTATGTAATTTTGCATGTAATTGTTTTGGAAACAAGGCCCACAGTTAGTTAAGAGACAGTAGGTTACCATTCATACTCCCACTGTCGTATTGGTCAGCAATACATCCCTTTCAGCTCATATCCTCCAGGACTAGAACAGTGGTCTCTCAAGTGTAGGTTCCGGCCTGAAGAAGATCTGAGGCCTGATCCCCAAGGGATGTGTGATCAGCCAAGCAGAAAATGAAGTTGCATCCCACTCTTCCAACAATAACCATTCATGGGGCTTGCCTCCAGCACAACCTCACCGATGTGTATCACCTGACACTCCCCCAACTTTGCTTCCTCCTCCATCTGTGCAGATTTCTAACCTCCCCTCTTCTAAGCTGGGCTGCTAGGACAGTTATAAGCTAACCACTACCAGAGCACCCACACTGGGAAAACCCCAGATACCTACTTGAAGTGTAGGCTCCGAATTTCAAGGCAATAAGTAAGAGACCTACCTCTCTAATTTTCATTCTGGGTGGTATAATTGAGAATCACAGGATCCATCCCATTCTCACTACTCAGACAGCTACCATCCTAGTTTAGCCCTGAATCAGCTTTTGCTGGACTGTCGCAGTAGCCCCCTCATTGTTCTCCCTGCCTCAAGTCACTTACCTCTCCAATCCATCCTCCACACAACTCCCAAAATTATTTTCTTGATGTGACGGTCTTAACCATGTCACTCCCCTATTCAGTAAACCCTATAGTAAACCCTATAGACTCTAGGATCAAATATTTCACCTTCATCTTGATGTGGTTTGGGGGTTCAGGGGTTCTGGGACCCCAAAATCACAACACACGGGTCCTACCCAAAAGAATTTGACCCAAGCCTTCTTTCAGCCAAAGACAAGGTTTATTAGAACATCCATCATTTTAAGCAGACTCTTAAGGAGTCTGAACATGGGTAAGCAGTGGCTAGATTATAAGAATCTAAGCCTTGGCTAGATTTTAAGAATCTGAGCATCATAATGGAGACAAGATAGACTTTATATACAGAAAGACCGTGGGAGAGTGGCCAAATAGTCCATGAGGTAATAGAATTTCCAAGGGTGGGAAATGGAGCCTAGGTGGGACCAATGGTGGGAAATGGCCTGGGGCCATAGGGAGGCAAGATAATGGAGGGGAGATTGGGTATAGCCACAATGAAAGACCAATTGATGGGACCATAGCCTCAGGGGAATGCCAGAGATTTGGCCAAGTGGGAAAGTACAGAGTCCATGAGGTAATAGAATTACCAAGGATGGGAAATGGTCTTGGGCTAGAGATTTTCCTTTCTGGGGCTCAGATTCCAACCCCATCAATCTCACTCTTTTTTTAATTTCTATTTTTGTGTAAGTTTTATAAAGTACATAATTATTGGTACAGAAGTGTATGTAGATAAATTATAAATAAATGCACGTATATTAGGTACATGATCAAAAATATATGGGGTATATGATCAAGAAAGTTTAGAGAGCCTTAGATCCCTAGAGTCCCTGGTCCCTGAAGAGGGAAAATTGTATCAATTATTTATAGAATGCTTTAGATTCTATTTTTCCCCTGATTCTGTATTACGGGACAAAATAAAGGCTATTTTGCACCTAATATTCATTATTACCTGCATAGTATTGAAGAAAAAAAGTAAATACTGTAACCTGCATTTTAGGAACATCTGCAAGAAACAAAAATTTTTAAATATAACATTATTCTAAATCCAAACATTCCTAGCTCAAACTAGTATAGTGTCTTCATGCCCTCAGACATTTCTCTATCTCTCTACCTCAAGAAAATTTGAGGTAGGAATCTTGAACAAGGAAAAAATGATAATAATTATAAATGCAATTCATGATTAACATTCCAGAACAATAGTCAGAACTCAATTCCTGCCTCTCTCTCACCCTACAAGGACAGAGATGCCCTCCTCCCACAATCAACATCACAATCTTTTCTTTCACTTGCCTACAGTTTCTTGGTATGGAAAAGGCAAGAATCTAAATAAGACAAGAAACAAATCTGATCTTCACCTCTCATCTTTTCAAGAGCCTTAGCTTTTGTTATGCCTGCTTTTTAGGGAAAATTCTAGAAAAGCTTTTAGGCTTGGAGAAAATATTATTTCTTAATAGTTTCAGTTGAACTAAAAAGTGTTTATATGCTTCCACAATGGGAACCAGGGATACCTCCCACATATCTGTTGTTGAAAGTGGATTTTGAAGAGAACACAACTGACTACATTTTGCTCTATGTTTGCCCTTTTTTTGCGGGGGGGGGGGGCAGTTTGCTATGTCTCAGGATGTACCTCAGGGATAGCTTAAAGTTAAATGTCTGTCTTTCCCCTTCCCCCTCCTAATGTTACAAAGGAAAATTCTAGAAGACTTTGAATACATAGTTCCAGGAACTCCCTCCCTTCTCTTTAGCCTATCTAATACAGAAGCATTAGTAGCTTAACAATAGACGGTGGCATTGTGGATGGAGTTCCAGACCTAGAGTTAGGAGGACTGATCTTTCTGAGTTCAAATCTAGACTCAGACTCTTACTGGGCTTACCTGGGCATCTTACTTAACCCTGTTTGCCTCAGTTTCCTCATCTGTAAAATAAGCTAGAGAAGGAAATGGCAAACCATTCCAGTATCTTTGCCAAGACAACCCCAAATGGGGTCAGGGACACGACTGAGCAACAGCAGCTTAACAAATACTAATTAACTAACCTACTGATAAAGGAGATACTGTCTTTAATCTAGTATAAATGGCTATGCTATCGGATACATTCTTTCTTTGCTTGGTAACAATTTAAGCATCCTAAAAAGCACCTTTTCTTTCTGCCAAAGTGCCCTACTGGATCTTACCTAACAATAAACGCATCTTCTCTTCTGCTACTGTCGCTAGGTCATCCTTCATTCTCAAAAAAGACCAAGGACATCAGGAGGGTGATGTCTTGACTTCCAAGTGGATTGGATTTAAGTGAGTCAGAGCTGCAAAAAGTCAGTATCACTCACTTCCAGAGCTATTTGAGTCCAGTGGCAAGACATAAATCAAGACGACCGGTGATAGCTTAGGAAACAGTGGGAGACCTAGGCCATTTTAGGCAAAGGCCTTTCCCAGGTCTCAATTTGTCTGACCCATTCAGTAATTAAGGGCTAGGTAAGAATTGAGACAAAAGATGGCCTAGTTTGCCATCACAAAGAATCAATCTGAAAGGGGAAGACCCTAAGAGTTTTTGTCCAGAGCAGAAAACAATTGCCATTTACACTCACTGGGAGCCAAGAAAACCCAACTATGAGCAAGAGAGCCTTAGGCTGGGACCTATTATAGGCTAATCAGTGAGAGCCAGAGTGATTGGGGTTTACAGGCATAGTCAAGTAGCTCTATTTCAATCACAGTGGGCTTTTTCAAAGCCCATTTTTTCAGAGCTATAGTTCAAGGAATCATAAATGAAAACTCCATGAAACAAAGAGTTAATTGTTCCAGCTTTTTGAAAAAATAATGCTAAATAAAAATGGGGTGGGGGGGGAATCTACCTCCCAAATCCCAAGATACCTTGTGAAGTACAAGCGATCAAAAATTATAGTCCTTTGGACAAAGCACCCACATGTAAGGGTATGACACCCCACGTGGACAGAAAAGGAGAAGAAGGAAGAGGAGAAGGAGGAGGGAAAGAGGAAGAAGGGGAAGAGCTCTTGATAGGTAGGTCACTTAGCTCAGGAAAAAAGGTGTGGGTGTGGGTGTGTGTAAGTGTGTAAGAGCAGCCAAACCTGGAGTCAGGAAGACCTGAATTCAAATCTGGCCTACTAGCTGTATGAACCTGGGCAAGTCACTTAACTCTATTTGCCTCAGTTTCCTCATCTGTAAAATGAACTAGAGAAGAAAATGGCAAACCATTCTAGTATTTTCACCAAGAAAACCCCCAAATGGGCTCATGAACAGTCAGATATGACTGAACAACAAAATAATGTCTATATGTGTGCGTGTGCATATGCATATGTCCATCACCTAATGATGGCGTGTGTTACACTCTTGAATGGATAACTATACTTTATTTGTCTGTCTGTATCCTGTACTGGCTTATTTCATCAGTAGCTAGCAAGGACCCTGAAAATTCTGTTGACCCCAAAACTGTTGAGACCTATATATAAGCTATATTCTAAGTTTCCTGGTAGAAATTCTGAGGAAACCAAAGATTGAATGCCATCTATGTAAATACAGAACTTGGAATATTGGGTCATAAAAGACAGATTCTGGTATGGTGTTAGATTTACAGTCAGGAAAACCTGCATTTGAATGATTTACATTCAAATACTGCTTCCTGCACTTGCTAGCTGAATGACCCCCAACAAATTACTTAGGCCCTCTGAACCTCAGTATCCTCATCTGTAAAATGGTGACAATAATAACACCTATCTCACAGAGTCATTGTGAGGAGCAAGTGAAATTATGTACATAAAATGCTTTGCAAACTTTGAAGTGCTATATTAATCGGAACAATTCTAATTTTAAAAATTGGAGCTAATACACACAAAGGTGACTTTGAAGGGATCATCATGGTTAGAATTGTTACATATCCCAATTATTATATTGGATGTCCACTATCCCAACATATCCTACTAATGTGGTTTGGGGGTACTGGGAACCTGAAATGGAAGAGTACAGAGTGGCATCCACCTGGAATGAATTCATTCACTCACACCTTCTTTCAATCAAGGTGGCAAGGTTTATTGTCAAGCCAATAGCTCAGGCTAGATTCCTGATGAATCTGCAACTCACTGGGGGTAAGACTGATACTTACACATAAAAAAGGAAAAGTGGAAAGATCTGGATGTGATTAAGGAGTGGTAAATAGACTGGAGTGGGCCAGGTGCCACAGTGAAAGGAGTTAAGTGGTCTGGGTCCAGAGCCACTGTGAAAGGATTATCAAGTATCTAAGTGGGTTGGGCTGGGCCAGATGACTCAGGCAAGAGGCCAATGGTCTGGACTGCTGAAATGTATGGGAAAATTCAGGGACTGGATTGCTTTCAAAGACATGGTCTTTTCCTTTTAGGGGTCCAGATCCCATCACCCCATAACTACCATTTTGGGGTACTTCACAGGCCTGTTGTAAAAAAAAAAAGGCATTTTGTAAACTTTAAAGCACCATGTAAATGTTAGTTTTCAACTGTTAGTAGTATTATTTACTAAGTCTGGCTGGTTTCAAATATGAAACCATTCTCCATCTTCTCCCATCCCACCCTTGTGTCTCTAGTTAGAATATCCTGCAAAGTAAAATCTGAGATTCCTGACTTCCTTTGATTTGATAGCCATGATGGAAACCAGAGAGATAGGAAAAGAGTGCAGAATCATATTACTTTCCATTCAAACTGTAACCATAAAATAGATTATGATCTCCTGATCACAAATTAATTCTTAGTTAATAAATACTACTTTGTTGTTTTTATTAACTAAAGAAGAGAATACAAAAAGTATACGTTCTAATGAGGGAAACAATACATATGCAAGGAGTGGGGTGAATACATCTCAGGGATGACATAGGGTTAGCATGGTATAGCAGAAACCTAGATGTCAGAAGGCATTCAGATTCCCATCCCAGCTCACACACTTACCAGCTAGCTGTCTGACCAGGGACAAGTCATTTAATCTCTCTGAGTCTCTTTTTCCTCAACTATCTATAAAATGGATATACTAAAAACTTGTACTGCTTACCTTAAAGATAATAGCACAGCCTAAATGAGCCAAGATTATTAAGTATTTTGCCTTGTGCTTGTTTTAGGGATAAGTAAAAGGAGTTGACACTTTAGAGGTAAGATAGCATGATATGTTGAAATGAGCCCTGACCTGGGAATCAGACCTGAATTCTAGTCCTAGCTCTAAACTAAACCAGTTGTGGAAGCTTAGATAAATCATTTCACTTTTCAAAGCCTCAGGTCTCTGATATGTCAAAAGTGGGGATTTGATCTCTAAGGTCCCTTCCAATCATAATCTTATGATAATTATATTTAATCTTCTTCTCAGGAGAATGTGAGCAATATTCTGCTTTATTCTGAATTGTCTTTTCCCAAAATAATGAGAGGATTTCCCATCATGACCTAGAATTTTATGGGGTTAGAGGTACCTTTAAAAAGTCAAGGTAGTCTAGGAGTTGGCATCCTTGAGACCAAGTTCCTTAATTCTCTAATTCCTACCTTCCTATGCTATGCCTCAGTTCCCTAGTTAGGGATCCCAAATCTGGCTTTTTCCCTGTGGTTCAAGATGAAGGGGATTGAACACTACTAAGTCTTCCCACTGACAGGTACAATTTGGGAGAGCTACTTGATCATTGTTTGTATATGTATATACGTATGTATGTGTTTGTGTGTATCGGGGTTCAAATGAATGAATCAAACATACATACATATACATATATTTACACACATACAGATATATATATGTATACGTGTGTGTATATGCGTCACTTTGTGTGTGTGTGCTAGGTGATGTTCTTGGTATGAATATTGGATTTATAACACTGCCCATTTTCTGTCTCTGATTAACGAATTGAGTATTGGACTGTTGCAAAGGAGAGCGTGCAGACAAACAGTTCAATCAAATACACCTATCCTCTTTCATGCTGTCCCAACTCTCCCACAGTGCCTCTGTTGACCTGCCTAGAGTACTGCAGGCTCAACGGAAACTCTGAGGAAGAACTACAACTCCCATGAATGCTCGGGAGCTGGCTACGCGACATGTCGGGAATTTGGTACCAATGCCCCCCAATGAGGAGATAAGGACTCAATTTCCCGGCATGCCTCGCGAAGCCGAGACTCCAATTCCCGGTGCGTCCTCCGCGCATTTAGGAACGGAGCGGGCGTAAAGAAGTCAGGAGTGGCGGAAGCAGCCGAACTCTAGGGACAGGTAGAAAAGGGGCACCGGTCGGGCAGGGGCTCAGACGTCACCCCTGAAGAAAGTGCACCCCAACCCTCCCCTATGTGTTGTTCCCCCCACCGCCATTAGAACGTAGAAAATATTAGAAAATGGAATAGGCTTGTATGCCCAGTGCTTAGCTCAGAGCTGTGCACCGTAGTAAGCGCTTAATTAATCCATGATTCATTAATTCATTCAATCAGTCCTTACATCTGCAGCGGCAACCCTCCCCCTCTTCAGTGCAAGCGACCCCCCGCCAAACACACACACCACCCCCCGCAGCCGCCTCCCATCCCTTCTCTGCACCCTCCTCCCATATCCCCCCATTCCCACCGCCACCCCCAGCCTCCAGCGGTCGTTCTAGGCGCCCCCCACCCCCGCCCCCCCCGAGCTTTTTGTAGCCTCCTTCCTCGACGTCACAGAAGGCTGGGGTGGGATCTCCCGAATCCCACCTCCCAGCCGGGTCCAGTTTGGGTGGGCTGCCTGATTGAGGGGGCTTGGGTGCTTGGATTGGGGTATGGGGCAGGGGTGAGGTCAGGGTTTGTATGGGAGGGTCCCTAAGTCTCATTTGTCCTTTCTTCCCTCCCTACCTCTCCCCTTCCCTCATCCTTCCTGTAGCTGATGCTGAGTGGGCTGCGCGTCCGACTTCTGGCCCCCCGGGCCATGTCCGGCTGCGTCCGTCTGTCCAGCGGCAGCGTAAAGAGGGCCGGGATGGAGGGCCCTGTGGAAGCAGCGATAAGAGCGAAGCTGGAGCAGGCTCTGAGCCCGCAGGTGCTGGAGCTTCGCAATGAGAGCAGCGGCCACGCTGTGCCCCCCGGGAGCGAGACCCATTTCCGTGTGGCCGTGGTGAGCTCCCGCTTCGAAGGCCTAAACCCCCTGCAGCGCCACCGATTGGTCCATGCTGCCCTGGCCGAAGAACTTGCAGGGCCTGTCCATGCGCTGGCCATCCAAGCTCGGACCCCTGCCCAATGGAGAGATAACCCCAACCTAGACATCAGCCCCGCCTGCCTGGGTGGGGGTAAGAAAGACTTCCATGGTATCTCCTGAAAAATTGAAGAAGAGAAGATAACACATGTATTCTAGATTTGTGGGGGGAGAGAGTGACTGACCTTGACTGGGGCCTGCCCTCCCAAAATAAAAGTGTGATTGTGTCAGACAGTGTCTTTGTGATTGCGAAACTGAGCCGAGAAAAGAGAAAGTGTCCCACAGTGTAGGCACACTAAGGGCAATGAAGTGGGACTTTATCCCTGTGACCCAGAGGGAGGGCACTGGAACTCTAGTTGAGCCCCTGAGTGATTCATCTGAACCCCTGCTTGGTGCAACACCGAGGTGATGTCTTGGTGCAGATACCAAGGAATGATGGCTTGCATTGGCATACAAAGTATTTTATATATTGATTTTGAACCTCCTAAGAACCGTATAAAGTAGGCACACTCTACATTATACCCATTTTACAGACAGAACAGGTTCACAGAAGTAAACTGAGTGGTTACTAGGTATAGGAGACCATGTCAAGTCAACAAGCATTTATTAAGTGCCTAGCAACTAGGTAGTGCATGTGAATAGAGCAGTGGACTGGAATCAAGAAGACCTAAGTTCAAATCTGTGTGACCTTGGGCAAGTCACTTAATCTCTGTCTTCTTCAGTTTCCTTAACTGAACAGAGTTAAAATATCTATTAAAATAGAGATAATAATAGCACCTCCCTCTCAGGGTTGTTGTGAGCATTAAATGGGATGATATTTGTAAAACACTTAGCACAATGCCTGGCACACAGTAGGCATGATATAAATGCTAGTTATTATCACTTTGCTAAATGCTGGGTATGGAAAGAAAGGCCAAAAATAGTCCTTGTCCTCAGGGAGATCACAAGCTAATGGGAGAGACAACATGCAAATTACTGTGTACAAATAAGATATAGGCAGGAAAAAGGAGATAATTTCAGAGGCAAGATGCTAACATTAAGGAGGACTGAGAAAGATTTCTTACAGAAGGTAGGATTTTAGTTGAGACTTGAAGGAAGCCAGGAGGTGAGAAGGGAGAGCATTCCAGACACGGGGAGACAGCCAGTAAGAATGCAAGGAGTCTAGAGATGGGTGTCTTGTTCAAAGAATAGCAAGGAAGCCAGTGTCGCTGGATTGGAGGAATATAGGGTAGGAGAAGACTGGAAAGGTAGGCAGGGGCCAGCTTGCGAAGGGCTTTAAAAGCTTAAGTTACTGTGGACATTATAAAATGTTTGGGAGTCTACCTGCCAAAACAAACTCAGGAACTATGTGAACACAATTACAAAATGCTTTTCACATAAATAAAGTCAGATCTAAATAACTGGAAAAACATCAGTTGTTCATGGGTAGGCTGAGCTAATATAATAAAAATGACAATTCTACCTAAATTAATTTACAGCTGGTGTCTCTGATGACCGTATTTCTAAAATATAGAGAGAACTGAGTCAAAATGATAAGAATACAAATCATTCCCCAATTGATAAATGGTCAAAGGATATGAACAGGTAGTTTGCAGAGGAAAAAATTAAAGCCATCTATAGTCATGTAAAAAAAATGCTCTAAATCACTATTGATTAGAGAAATGCAAATCAGAACAACTCTGAGGTACACATCACACCTATCAGATTGGCTGACATGACAAAACAGGAAAATGATAAATGTTAGGGAAGATGTGGGAAAATTGGAACACTAATGCATTGTTGGTGGAGTTGTGAAATGATTCAACTATTCTGGAGAGCAATTTGGAACTACACCCAAAGGGCTATAAAATTGTGCATACCCTTTGGCCCAGCAATACCACCTCTAGGTCTGTATCCCAAAGAGATCATAAAAAAGGGACCCACATGTACAAAAATATTTATAGCAGCTCTTTTTGTGGTGGCCAAGAATTGAAAATTGAAGAGATGCTCATTAGCTGGGGGATGGGTGAACAAGTTATGGTATATGAATGTGATGGAATACTATTGTGCTATAAAAAATGATGAACAGGCGGATTTCAGAAAAACCTGGAAAGACTTATATGAACTGATGCTGAGTGACATGAGCAGAACTAGGAGGACATTGTATGTAGTAACAGCCGCATTGTTCGATGACTGACTTTGATAGACTTAGCTGTTCTCAGCAATGCAAGGATCTAAGACATGTCCAAAAGCCTCATGATGGAAAATGCTATCCATACCCAGAAAAAGAACTATGGAATCTGAACGCAGATTGAAGCATACTCTTTGCTCTCTCTCTCTTTTTTTATTTTGTTTTTTCATTCTCGTGGTTCCTCCCATTAGTTCTAATTCTTCTTTAAATCATGACTAATGTCAAAATATGCTTAATATGAATGTATAAGTAGAGTTTATATCAGATTGCATGCCATCTTGGGAAGGGGGGAGGAGAAGGGGGGGAGAAAATTTTAAAACTCAAAATCTTATGGAAGTAAATGTTGAAAACTAAAAACAAATAAATTAATTATTTTTAAAAAGCCAAAGAGGGAATTTTATATTTGGTCCTGTTTGCAATAGAGAGCCACTGGAGTTTATTAGATAGTGTAGTATCATGGTCAGAGCCACATTTAAGGAGCATCGCTGTGCTGAGTGTGGCCCAGGAGAAATGAGGCAGGGAAGCCTTAATTACTTCCTATTGCAGACATGAAGGCCTGCACCAGGGCAGTAATGGTGTCAAGGGTAGGTATTGCAAAGGTAGAATCAATAAGACTTAACAGATTGCATATGGGGTGTGAGGGTGAAAAGTCAATGATGGCATCCTGAATGATTAGGAGGTGGATGAGAGGATTTGGGGGAAAAGATCAATGAATGAGGTCATGTTGAGTTTAAAATGTCTATGGAAGATCCAGTTCAAGATGTTCAATAGACAATTAGGGATTCAAGAATGGAAGTCAGAAGACAGATTAGAGCTGGATAAATAGACATGAGAATGATATATGTAGAGGGAGCAGATGAAATCACCAAGGGAAATAGTATAAGAGGAGTAGAAAAGAGGGCCCAGGACAGAGTCTTGGGGGACATCCATGGTTAGCAGGTGCAACCTGCTTATGGAAGTGATTGTTGATAAATCAAAATAAATTAATTAATAAAAAATTAGGGTATTTGGCATAGGTTCCCAAAGTGGGCAATGGGAGGTATTGCCCCCACAGGGGCACTGGAAAGATGGGGGAACAGTAGTAGCCTTGGGTGCAATTGGGGGGCATTGAATAAAAATAAGGGGGCAGTGGAAGCATAAGGAAAGAAGAGACGATAAGAAAATTTTGAAACACCTTTCATATATGTTTCATCTGCTGTGTAACAGAGTTAAAGTCGTAGTGACTACATTATTTTCCAAATAAACACACAAAAT
Source organism: Vombatus ursinus (assembly GCF_900497805.2). Lineage (NCBI taxonomy): Eukaryota > Metazoa > Chordata > Mammalia > Diprotodontia > Vombatidae > Vombatus > Vombatus ursinus. The sequence goes on along the minus strand of NW_020954546.1, from coordinate 36,582,588 downwards.
GCAAGTTATTACCAACCAGTGGTCAAGTCAGCTGACAGGTCTTAACAAGCAAGTGTTGTCTGGCAAGCATGTCACACATTGTGGAAAAGTCCAGTATGCATAGGCAGAAATATATATGTGTAATGACTTGTTTACAATATGATACTATAAGACACATGTATGACACATCGTGCAATATTGTCATCAAAATTTCAATGCAAGAAAAACCCCACAAATTTAAAATAATTAAAATTAAGATGCATAATTTTAAAAAAATATTATATTTTTTTGAAATGACTCAAATTTTAAAAAGCTGTTAAAGGAAATGTATTTCCAGGCGGGGCTCTGAGTAATTTTTTTAAAGGGGGTGGTAGGCCAAATAAGTTTGGAAACTCTGGTCTAAGTGATTCTGAGGTAAAGAGATAATTAACTTGCCTAAGTTCACATAGGTCATAAGTGCTAATGCTCTAGATGTAAACCTAGATGTTCCCATGCCAAATATAGTTTTCTTGCCATTATACCACAGTAGTAAGTAGGGAAATTGGAAAATGATAGTTGGAACTATAGAAAGCCTTGAGTGCTGAGCTAAGGGATTTATACCAATGGACAAACATAGTAAGTACTTACACTGCTAACCTCTTAAAGAGATAAAGTCAAAAATGAAACTACCTGTCCCTTCATGAAGGACCTTATGTTATAGAGAGACAGCATGTATTTATATATAAGAATATATAAATAAATACAAGGGAATTTGGATGAGAGGAAGGCACTGGCAGCTAGGGGGTCAACTGCTATAAAAGGTAACATTTGAGTTAAGCTTTGAGAGAAAGTGAGGTTCTTATCAATCCTTTGGTCAGTAAAAAGCCAACGTAAGAGGAAGGGAGAGAGAATAAGGTATATAAAACATATGTAGAATAGATTGAAGGTCAGGAGATCAGTTAGGAAATTATGGCCAGAATCTAGGAGAAAGGTAGGCTTGGACTGAGGTTCTGGCCAGTAGAATAGAAAGGGAAGAATTTAAGAGATAGTGTAAATGAAGGAAAACCAGAATTTCTCATCAGAATGTTATACCTGAAAGGTATTCTAAAGCTTCCAGCTGGGTGTAGAGGAATATGGGGATCATCCACTGTCATGGAACAGTCCCAAGAAGAATATGGAAAAATTCATTTTTAATTCCATCCCCCCAGGACAGACAAAACAGGCGGGAGGACCAACAGACATGGACTTGGATGGAAGAAATAAATGGACGGCACTTTCAGTTATAAGGATTTTTTAAAATTTTATTTTTCTCTTCATTTCATTTTTTCACATCGACTGGAGGGGAGGGGCATTCCCAGGAGGGTGGGAAGATGGACGGCCCCTCCTGGGGTGGCAGAGAAGGAGTTGTGTCCAGCAGGATGGGGTGACAGAGCTGTGGCTCATAATACATGGCACCAGAAGGGAAAGGGTGGTCTGAGCACAGACACAAAGAGTTCAACGGTCACCACCTGGTCAGTGTTACAAAATGAGGGGAGTGACCACAGGGTTAGGGGGGCCGGACGCAATAAGGGAAGAGGGGGAATTTGGATTTTACTTTTTGTTTTTCATACTTTTCCCCTTTTTCCTGTTTTTTTTTTAAATTTAATTTAATTTTTTTACATTTTACAAACAGCTAAAACTACAATACATCACAACTACAGTGGGGGGCACCAGAGAAAGACCAGTCACACAGGGTAAGGAGCAGCTACAGTTTAAATGGCAGGGGCCATTTCACGGGGACGAAATTATATGGGGGAGCTGAGGCTCCTGGGCTGGGGCTGGAACCTCCCCAAAGCTCCCAGCCTGGCTAGAGGGGCTCAGGGAAAGGGACCCTGTCTTCCCACTCTGGGATCCTTGTGCTTTTAGATCTGTCTGCTGGTCTCTTCGGCCTCCCCACGACTCCTAGAATGGGGCCCCTTTGGAGACAGTGGGTGCCTGTGCTGTTCTCTCTGTGCCCTAGTGGGCAGGGGAGCCTGTGCTTCTCTAGGGGGAAAGGGAGGGGACACTGTGCTTAGATCATGGTTAACCTAGAGTTGTCCCCTGAGTCTAGGTGTTTCTTTTGCCCACCCAGCCTAGAAGTTCCACTTCCTAGGCCTGACACAGGAAAGACAAGCAGGGAACTGTGTTGGCGAGGCCACGGTCATGTGTATCTGTTAAAATTACCCTTGGCTTAAATTTCAAGACAATACAGCAACAAATCCCTCCCCACTACATGAACACAATACACACACACACACACACACACACACACACACACACGAACCTGCTGAGCTGCCTCAGAACTGAATATAAATAAATAAAAATAAAAAATCAAACTTTATAAAACTCGGGATTCAAACTTGCCCCCGAATTGGGGGACAGAAAGGGAAAGCCCAGGGGGCTAAGGATTATTGCTACCCCTACCAGCATCCACAGGGAGATGTAGGAGGGTATCCTGTGACCCTTCATCTCAGTAGTTCTCTCTGCCCAAAATCCTATACCTCAACTTCAGACCCCTGGTCTTCGGCCTCTTTACTCCCCTTACCCCTGAAAAACACACAGAAGAGCCAACGGGAAAAGAGAGACCTCATCCCCACTCTGCCTCGGCCCCCTCCTCCTGGATCTTAGATCCAGGAGAGAACTGAGGTTAGTACAGGCTGAACGAGGGTCTTGTCTGTAAGCCCTGAAGCAGGGGTAAGAGCCTTAACCACAACATCAGGGGAAAAAGGAGAATCTTCTGGACATTAAGGAGTTGGAGGTAGGGAGTGGAGCTTCTCCAGAGCCGTAAGGGGAAAGAGCTTTCTCCTCTGTAGCCCCTGCCCCATGAGGACCACACATACACACACATGCACGCACACACACACACACACACACACACACACACACACACAGCTAAGACACCAAACACAAAGAGGGCTAGAGGGGTAATGGGGGGTTTTTGGGGCCAGATGGAGGTGGGTGGGGATGAAGGAGCCGTTGGTCTCACAGTGCACTGCCCCCATGTCCTCCAACTCTCCCTCACTGCAGCACCTGCCCCCGGGTCTCTGGAAGTTTCAGGGCAAGGGAACTACCAAGGGCGAGGGCAGCCGAGGCAAAGAGGATGGGGGCAGCCTTGGTGACCCCCACAAAAGAGGTGAAGATGCTGATCCCGAGCACAGCTGCCAGCTTACACAGAGCATTCAGGAAGCCAAAGGCAGTGGTCCTGCAAGGCAGGGAGAGAAGGGTCAAAAGGAGGTGTAACGGGGGATGTGGGGGCAGGGCAGGATGTAAAGAGAGGCATGGTGAGATCTGTGGAGGAAAGGCAAGCAGATAGTGATGTTAATGACGAAGCAGCAGAAAGAACTCAAGGACATAACACTGGGGAGAGAGAGAAGGGCAGGAAATATTCGAGGGGGGATATGGGGTTTACAGGAAGATGGAGGTTATAAATGAAAGTGGGGAGTAGGGAGAGGGAAAGAAAGAAGACACCATAACAAAGCTGGCCATGGAAATCCTGGGAGTAGGGAGCACAGAAGCAACAAGAGAAAGGTTCTAGGTCAGTCCATCTTGCCCATTGGAAGGAACAGTGACTTTCCTCCATTCACCTCCCCACCCCCCACAATCTCTCTCCAACTCCACCCCTTTGGTCCCTCCATTCCCCCTATTGCTCCCAGCTCCCAGACTTAGGTACCTCTTGTCTGAAGGGTAGAGCTCAACGGTCAGCACATCCAGCGCGTTCCAAGACGCGATGCTGACCCCGCCAAAGAGGCAGAGCAGAGCAATCATGGCAGACTCACTGTTCCCAAAGGACAAGAAGAAGCAGGAGATGCATGACATCACACTGGAGCCCGCTGGGTTGGGGAATAGAGGAGAGCTGGGCATCAAGGCTCGGAGAGAGTCATAGGTCTCATGACCCAGCCACCATTTTCTATGCCTATGTATGGCTCCGAATCAACTAACCAACCATTTGGCCTGATTACTTTTACCTCCTGCCAGAGATGTCTGTCCTGGACCCCCACCACTACTTTGAAGCTCTTTCACAGGGCACAGATTGCCTAGCACAATGCCCCACACATAACAGGTTCTCACCAAATATTTGTTAACTAGGAAGTGATATCAAGCAGAGAGAACTAGCAGTTTTAGCACCCAAGATCAATTATGTACCCAAGCATAAAATGAGCCAGGGAAAGGAGCAGGAATCAGTGCTCTCAAATAAAAATTTTATGACTCATTCCATTTGGGGGGTGGGGGGTGGTAAGAAGGCAGAAACCCTAGGACGCTCAAGGATGCTTCTAGGGAGGTCATACAGTGGACAAGCCTAGTTGGGCAGTCAGGGTGGGGATGGGGCAGAAGAGGCACACTAGTAATTATCTATTTTAGCTAATTATTTCTGCTAACTAGGTGCTAAAGTCAATTGTTTCTACATAGCCAAGGGTTGAATGTGCCACCAGTGACGCTCTAAATCTCAATGCCCTGGGGCAAAGCCCCATGTCCTGCCCTAATTACTCAGCTGTCAAGGCTATTTTCTTCCCACCTCTCCCATTTGCTCCCCAATTACCCAACATTCGAAGCCGGCCAATCTTGTCCATGAGCAAGGCTGACACGATGTTCCCAGGGAGCACAGCTAGCGTCCCCAGAAAGCTGACGAAGTAAACCATGTAGGCACCTTCACCTGTGCCAGCCACGTCCAGGGGGCACCCCTCCTTGCTATGCAAGAATGTGCTATTGATCAGCCGGCTGCCTACAAACTTGTACTCAAACAGGTCTGGAGGACAGAAAAAACAACAGAGGGTTGGGGAGAAAGCATGTGTGTATGTGTGTGTGTATTGGGAAGTGAGCAGTGTGGACCAGTAGTCTGGAATGGTGGAAGATCCTGCCCCCCTCTCTCAACATTGCCCAGCATGCTTTTTCCCTAAGCAAAACACTGGTACCTGTGTTGTAGAATATCGTGTTGATAAAAGTGCAGTTCCGAAAGAATGTGTTACTGGAAGTGACATCTTCAAAATAACATTCTTCGAACAGTGAGTCCTCAAAAGACACCGATTTCAGTCTCAGGCCAATGAATCTGGAAGGGCCAGAAAGGGGGGAGGAAAACCAACAAGTCAGAGCCCCTAAGCCTCAATTTCCTCACCTTTAATATGATGATAATAGAACCACCTACATCACAAGATTGTTGTAAGGTTCAAAAGCAATAACTCAGAAATTGTTTTGCAAACCTTAAAGTACTATATTATAAACACTAGCTATTATTATTATTATTAAAGGGAGGGAGGGGAGAAAGATGAGAGATTTTTCTCTGCAGCCGTCCCTCCTATTCAGCCCCCCACACACACATTCCTGTCCACTACAACCTGTGCCTTTCAGTGATCGTGGAAGAGAAGAACTCAGAGATGTCTGACACAGGAGCCTTCTCCTCCAGAACTCCCAGAGACTGAGCCCTGCTGCCTGATTGGAGATTCCTTGGCTGGGAGCAGAGAGGGATTTGAAGAGAGGGTACGGGAAAAGCCCTCACGTACTTGTCATTGAAGTACTGCCCCCCACGGTGAATCTGGTTCTCCAGGGTGAAGTTGAAGGTCACATGCTCCACCCGCTCTCCTGCAAAGAGCCTGGTTCGGGCAGCATAGTCGACCGCCTGGAGGTGACGGATCATGTCCGGGAACCAGACGGTTAAGCCATAGTAGCTAAGGAAGAGAGTGTGGGGATGAAGTGAAAGGTAAGGGATCAATCATAATTCCCAAGTCAATAGTAACTGAGGAGAGGCACCAACCCATGGATGGGGCGGAACACAGAAGAATGGTCAGAGAGTGCCAGAGCAACACCTCCCCCAACTCTCCCATCTCTATCCCTTTCCACTGGCTACCCCACACCCTCCCCCCCCAAAAAAAGAGACCTGAATGTGCTCTGTTCCCTCCTCATCTTTTCCTCTTACAATCCCTGGCTTCCTGCAAGACTCAGATCAAATACCACTTCTTCCAGGGGGGCTTTCAAGGTCTACCCTGAAGCTAATGCCTTCCCCTCTGAGATTGCCTTCCTTCTACTCTGTACTTATCTTAGGATCACGGATTGAGGGCTGGAAGAAAACTTAGAGGCCAAGCCCCCTCATTTTACAGGTAAGGAAACAGATGAAGCACAGAGGTTAAATGACTTACCCAGGATCACAAGGCTAGTAAGGATCTGAGGCAGGATTTGAACTGGGTCTTCCTGACACCAATACACTATATCAACTAGCTGCCTAGTTATTTATATTAGTTATCTTTCCTACTAAAATGTGAGCCCCTAAGCACTGTGCCTGGCACAGCGTAACACACAGTAAATGCTTGTTTCCTTCCTCGTGTCCTTCCTTTCTTGGAAGGGCAGGGACTGAATTTGCCTTTCATTGTATCCCCAGTGCTTAGCACAGTTCCTGGCACATAGTAGGCATTCTTAAATGTTTGCTGACTAACTTTCAGCTTTTCCTCTGCTCTTCCCTCTCCCCCCACCCCAAAAGACACATATACCTATTCAACCCCAGCAACCCCTCACCTAAATGACATGGTGAACCACACACCCATCATCATCAGGGTGATGCGCCGATATTCGGGGCTGAAACAGGAAAGGAAATTCCCCCAAACCTAGAAGTAAGGGCAGATGGTCAAGGGGAGGAGGATATGGAACCTGAAGCACCCCTCCATTCAGACAGTCACCTCCTCCCAGCCTCTCATCAATGAGTTCCCCAGGCTCAATCCCCATTCTTTTCTCCTATCTAACCAGATACCTCTCCTCCCCTGCAAAATCCCCCTATTACCTGGCCCCCCAGGCTCATTGCCCGGACCCCCCAGCGCTGGTACCAGGTTCCTGTGTCTGACTGAATCTCAATCAACTCATCCTCCTGACGGATGGTCTTAATGTGGGTCACCTGGAGGAAAGTGAAAAGGTCCAGCAATCACACAAGGGTCATGGGGTCACTTGGCAACACCCAGCCTCATGAGTTCCATTCCAGCAGCAAACTAGGAAGTCATGGGTCATGGAGGCAAGTTAGATATGATGGAGGGAGAAAGAGAAAGACAGAGAGACAGAGACCTATAGAGACAGGGAGAGGGACAGAGACAGAGAGAAATCTGACTCAATGTGAGATAGCTCCTTAGAGAATGGAGAGGATTGTGGGGAGGTTTAGGGTGGGGAATAGCTAGGCGACAACCTATGTGAAGGAGGAATTGAGGGAAGAGTGTGATTGGAAGGGCTAGGTTATTCATTCAGAACACTTTCAGTATCTGAGTCTGTAGAGATCCCAAAGGAGAAGCAGTCATACCGAGGATGGATGGGAAGTGACTTACCGAGAACACTCTCTCAGGATGCCCCTTCGCTCTCATGTTAGTGTCATGGACTTGCTTCAGAACCATCCAGGCTTCATCATGTTTCCCATTCTGCAGCCCCAGAAACAGATGCAGGTTTAAACCTCCCAGTTTTCTCCGATCACAGTTGTTTCTCTCAAATCCAGTTCTGTCCTCCCTCACTCACACCCAGACCAGGCTGGTTCCTGTTCTGAGAGTTTTAGACATTTATCTCCCACCTAAAGGGCATGGGTTCAAATAACAGGCTCTGCCAATTACTAGCTGTGTGACCTTGTGCAAGTCATCTTAATTCTCTGATCCTCAGTTTCTTCTGTAAAATGAGAAGACTGGACTAGCAAACATTCAAGGTCTCTCCAGCTCTATATCTATGGTCTATGACATCTCAGAGACACACCACCAACCTAACTCCACTACCACCCCCACCCTCAATACATACACAAATCACACTTTCCGAATTTCCCAGGAAAACTATAGGCTCGGAGGTCCAGAGCTGAAAAGGACCTTAGATATCTTATCCAACCCCATCATTTAACCGAGGAAGCATCTGGAACCCATGAAATAACCTCATCGTAGTCACACACACACACACACACACACACACACACACACACACACACACACTGAGTAAAGGAGCATCAGGTCCAGGACTAGAATTCAGGCTTCCTGACTCCCTTTCCAGGATTCCTTCCACCACTGTACTCTTGCCCAGCTCAATAGGATCCAGATGGGTTTTGGGGTGGAGAGCAACAGAAGAACAACCCAAGGAAAGATTCTTACTTGGTGACCTCATGACAAGGAAGGGAGAAATTTGAGGATAAGGAAAATGATGAAAGTTGGACCAAGGAGGTGAGGAGGTCATGGGATCATAGACCTAAAACTGAAAGGAACCTCAAAGGTTACCTAATTCAACCTCCTCAATTGGATCACAACAGGACATTGGAGGGCAATGGCCCCTAGCAGGTAGAAAATTCCCCAATGTTCTCCCTGGGGAGTCTTTGGGACTCTCTCTGTGACTATTAACCCACCATCTCCTCAAGAAAGTGTGGAAGGAGAGGAAGGAAGGAGACTAGCATAAGCAGGTTGGGGGCCTGATATGGGGTTGACATGAGTACGGTGACAGAGGAATAAAACCTGAGATTCTGAGAGAAGGAACAAAAACCTGAGGAGGCAGAGGCCACACAAAACAGACAGCAAGTGGCCTGAACTGTTTGTTTATATTGCTAAGAATAGAATTAGGTAGGGATGCCTCACCTTCCTGTCTTTTGCTTCTGTTCACTTATTAGCTCTCTCAGGCAGAAAGGAAACAGGTATTTATTAAGCACCTGCTATGTGCCAACTACTATGCTAACACAAATATTATCTTATTTGAGCCTCACAACAACCCTGAGAGGTAGATGATATTATTACCCCATTTTACAATTGGGGAAACTGAGGCAGACAGCTGTTAAGTGACTTGTCCAGGGTCACATAGCTGATAAATGTCTAAAGCAGGAGTTAAACTCAAGTCTTCCTGACTCCAAGCCCATAGCTATGCCCATTGTAACCCCTTAGGTGTCTCTCTCAGGTGAAGAGGCTGTGTTATCAACCTTTGTTTCTTATGGGAGCTTCCGGTTCACTATTATTGGTTAAAGAAACTGTTTTCTTTAAGATAAGAGGTTAACCATTGTATATCTGATCTATATGTTCCATTAGAGAAAGAAAGTGGCAAGGTACATAGAACAGAGAGAGATTTTACAATTGCTGGGACCTTCCCCATGTGGATATTTGGAGAGGAAAAAAGGAATTATTGATTCATCTTTGCAAATAAGTCCTAAGAAACAAGGAAAAAAAAAAAAACAGGGCACAAGTGTAGCAGTCTTTTTCACAGAAAAAGGCTGTGAATAAGCTGGGAGCTAGTATTGCTAAAGTAGCTGTCTCAAAGAAATAACTTCTTCCCATTGTCCTCTCCTCTGGGTGTTAAAAGGAAAACCATTCCCCCTGAGGGGTGGAGCTGAGGGATTTGACTAAAGACAAAGTCAGCCTGAAGAGAGGCACTGAGGGGAAAAAAGGTGTTACTACCAACAAGCCGGTAGGGGCATGAAAGAGGGAGTGCTGGAACTAGCCCTCTCCCCATCACCACAATAGGACCTACCCCTACACGACTGCCAGATATAGATGAGAAACTGAGTACCATGGAGTTAAATCATGTGCCCAAAGCTACCCAGGTAATTAGGTGTCAGAGTTGGGATTTGAACCTAGGTCCTGACTCAAGAGTTCTTGATGTCCAGAGCAAATGGCCCTTGGTAGGAGGAATAATGTGGCAAGGGAGGCAGAACCATACCAGAAAATCACTGAACTCAAGGATCTTGAACTACAGGCCCCCTTAAGAAATTGTCCTGGGCCACTTCTGAGTGGTTGCATGGAACAACATATGGAACATATTAAACCATGGATGACATTGAAGGGTCCTATACCATACCCAAAATGCCACAAAGAGTAAAGGCAGGAGGCAAAATCCCACCCCACAGGGCAAAAGCAGTTGGTGAAAGGGAGAAAGCCAAAACAGAGACCTAGGATCAAACTGAACCAGGTAGAAGTCATAAAAGCCTCCAAGGGAAGTCAAAAATCAATCAGATAAATGGTAAAAACCAAGGAGCTAGAAATCCCAAAGCAAAAGGTTTCCCCTCCCAATTTCCCTCATCCTTTACCTCCAAGAAAAATCGGGGGCTCTCTGGCTGTGTGGTCAGGGCCCCAATGGCAAATACAGAAGGAAAGGCACACACAAGAACAAAAACCCTCCAGCTATGGAACTGGTAAGCAGAACCCATCTGGAAACTCCATCCTGCGGGAAAAAAAAAAAAGGTGAAGGGATATCACTAGAAACCAGAAAGAAAGTCATCTGGAAGCTCCACCCTGGAGGAATACCCATTTCGGAGGGGGGAAATTCTAGGGTTTTCACTCTAGTTGGGAACGAAGGTTCCAACCATGCCAGATTAAGGGGAGATTCTGCCTCAGGGAGAGGAATCTAAAGGGTATTTTCAGGTGGGTAAGGTCCCTTGGAGGGCTCTTACCATAGTGAGGAATGATGGCCCAGGCCATGGCAGCTGCATACACACCACCAATCATCCAGAACATGCAGAGCCAACTCAAATGTTCCCCTCTCTTCTCTTGGGCCAGGAACTCAGAGAAATAGGAGAAGACAATAGGGATAGACCCCCCAATCCTGTAGGGAATTCCAGGGAAGAGGTTGTTAAAGAGTAGATCGGGAGTCAGATCCCCATCCCATCACCCACCATCACCACCACTCCCCAGATCCAGACTCCTCCCACCAGAGGAACTAGTCCTTCCAATCATTACCCTACCACCAAACCCATTCCCTAACTCCTCTCTTTCTTGAAAGATGGGAAAAGTAAACTATGGCAGGAGGCAAGCTTCTAAGATGAGGGGTTCTATAGAAAAGGAGAGGCCTTAAAGATTAGGAGGAGGGTTGAGGAGATTAGGACAGTTAAAGAGATGGAGAAAGTGCTGGGAGGAGAAATTTAATTGAAGAGAAATCCAAGGGGAAGGTCTACAAAAGGTCTTAGAGACAGAGTAGGGCAGATACAGGGCAATGTTGGTTAGAGAAATGAGGGGAGTTTAGAGATACACTGGAAATACCAAGAGGATGGGAAGGTCTAGGATTTGAATAGGTTCCATAATGTTTAGAAAATTAGGAATCTGGGGAAATGAGAAAGCTTATGGGTGCTATATAAACCTAGGGTTTAGGGTGGCTTCCACCAGAAGATCCTCATGAAGGCATTTCTGAGGAAACTGAGGACATTAAAATGGGAGGGTACATCTGGGAATGGAAGCAGAAGTTGTAGCTGAATTTGGGGAATACTTGGTGTTGGGATAGGAAAGGGAAGAAAGGAATCTTTGGAGTAGGCACTTACCCAACCCCAGAGAGCAGGCGGCAGAGGAGGAATGTGCCATAGCCCTGGACGAAGGATGAAAAGAATGCAAAGACACTGTTGACGGAGAGTGAGATGAGCAGACATTGTCGCCGACCCAATCTGTCAGCCAGACCCCCCCAGAGAAAGGCTCCAACCATCATACCCAGGTAGACAATGAGTCCTGGAAGGAGAAACATGGAAGGGAAAGGATGGAAAGGTCAGTCTTGCCTCCTCCAGTCAAATGAATACAAAATGAGGTGAAATTACAGCAGGATGGATCAAGGTTAAACCTGAGAAAAATCATCTGACTGCTTAAGGAGACCCAGGGTTAAGAAATAAGACTAGGGTGTTTGGGCCCCATTTGGCAAGGAAGTAGACAGGGCAACATGGCAAGAACAGAGAGGAGAACCCCTGAATTAAAACATAATGGGGCTCTGGATATGGAAATAAACAGATATGGGAATAAAAGAGTGAGATCTGATCCACTCTAAGGCCCCTCTCCCCAGGACCCTCTCAAAGCCAAATCACCCCCCCCACTCACCCCCATTGGTGTCAGCTAGAGATCTCTTTTGTGTTCTTTGGTGAAGGAGACAACGCATCTCCAATGAATATATCTTTTAGTCAGGAAATCCCCATTTCCCCCATTAGATCTAACCTTTATTTCTTCCAACACCAATCTAACCACTCTCTTCTTTTATAACCTCTTCCCTTTCACAGTCTGTGGAACTCTCTCCATCATCTCCTCTGGGAAGAGGCCAGAAGAGACCTTCTCTGCCCCAATCTTTTGTCCTGGGACTATTGACAATTTGGGCACTACCAGGGGCCACTCAAGTGTCAATGGAGTATAGCTTTCTCAGCTTTAGGCCCAGAAACTTCACGAGTCGTCAGCCACACATCCCCATCTGGAACTGAGAGCTGGGGGTAAGGACAAATTGTCCCTCTCTCCCATCCAAGCAAAAGAACTGGGATTCTGACTTCTCAGTTTCCATTCCCTATCCACCAAAGGAAAGGAATAAGCCCTCTCCCAACAGGGCACAAAGGAAGCCTAGATGAACAGAGTGGGTCCCATTGTGACAAAGATTAATTTCCATGAAAATAAACCCTTTCCCTTGACCCTGGCCCACCTTCTAAGGGGAGTGAGAAGTCAGGAGAGGAAAACATAATCAAGCTCATTACAATTCCATAATCACAAGACCAGAAGTTGAGTAGACCACAGATTCTCTTTCTCCTATTCTACAAGCCATGGTCCAACTCCTTAGGGGAGGACCAAGGGTCCCAAACCTTAGTTGTGAACTAGGAAAAAGACCTGGACAAAGACCCTATTGCCCTTAGGAGATACTTTGAGGGATCACTTAGTGCCCAGCAGAGTTTCTGTGGCCAGAGCAGAAATGGAATAGGGAACCATCTAGGAGATAATGGGTGAGAGGTAGAAAAGGAATAGGAAAGACTTTGGTTTCTCACCCAGCATGCCCTTGTTGGAGTCAGACAGGCACATGTCCTTTTCAGCACTGGGCAGCACAAACCCCACCACGAAGATTTCGACCCCATCAGCCATAAGTGCCAGACCCAGGACAAAATAGAGGGTCCATTGGAACCGGCCATGGCCACACTCCCGCAAGATGGTTTCATACTGCTGGGATAGCTCTTCCCTCTCCTTCCGCCGCTGGGCTTCCCCTCCAATTCCAGGGCCTTCTCCATCACCCAAGCCTCCCCTCACCCCAGCAAGGGGAGCCCCATCCACCAAGCACTCTCCCTTTCCACTTGATTCTCCCCTGGGGATTCCCTGATATTCCCCTTCATAGATCTCCTCATCCTCATCATGGCCCTCAGTGGCATCACTAGATGCGCCCCCTTCTTCTTCATCTTCTCTAACTCCATCCCCACGGTAATAACCATCAGCTGGGGCAGGGAAGTCGTCATCATCATCATCCTCCTCAAATCGGGCATAGGACCTCCTCGAATATTCATCCTGAACTCTGTCAAGGCCCTTGACCACCTTCTTGGTTGCATGCTTCTTGACTTCCTTTGCAATATCTTTAGCTCCACGGATGAAGGCTGTCCGATCACGGAAGCCTTCATCCATGGCAGTGACTGGAGTCTTTGGACACCCCTCAGGGGTCCTCCCTCTGCCTTTTCTCCCTCCCTGTCCTGTCCCTCAAGAAATCTCTAGATTTTAGAAGACCCCCCAGTAAATGCACTTTACCCCAGGTAAAGTACATTCAAAGAGCTTTGGGCATAGAATGAAAGAGAAGGTACGACCAGAAAGGGGCATGTATTGGAGGGGTAAGGAGCAGGAGAGGGAGGCTTTGATGGTATTTGGTGGAAAACATAAAGCTACAACCTGTTCAACATAGTAAAAAAATAGGGACTTGGGGAGAGGTTAAGGGAAAGGAAAGGAGAATCAGGTTGGTTGGAGCTGAGTTGGAATGTTCAGGCTAGAAAAGGGAGAGCAGTCAGGTCTCTGCAGGAAACATTGGTGTCCTGGAAAAGAGAGAAAAAGAAAAAGAAAAAAAGGATGAGAACCGAAGCCAATCAATATACAAAGTAGTCTCTTTCCCATCCCAACCCCCATCATACCCAACCCAAGTTTTAAAATGAAGAAATAGTCCCAGAATAATGATTGAACCAGAGATGAAAGAAGACCCAGGAGGTCATCTTTTTCCTCTCATTAGCACCCTCTAACCTTAGCTTTGGAGAACAGCTCCAGGTTCCACACAAAGTCTGTCTAGAACCCTATTCCATCAACTTATCCCACCCCTTTTCCATTAACCTCAGAAACCCTACCTGCCCTACTAGACACAGACATACTAGACTAGAACCAGACATAGAGAGATGAAAAAAACCAAAGACATATTAGCATTGCTGTCTAATTTCCTTCAGCTTGATGCCACATTTTTATTATTATTATTGCTTTTTTGGTGCAATAGTTAGAGGGTATATTTAGCCCTGTTGTTTGGTCACTTTGGCCTTCATCTCAATGTATGATAGGAGGCAAGATATGAGTGCAGTGAGGCAGGTTTAGAAGATGGTGTTCCCACATCCTGCCCATCATCATACTTCTGCGGCCCAAGCCCCACAAGGACAACGCTTCCATTTTTTTAGACAGTAGTATATGCCTCATGCCTCTCCACCTGTGTCACAGATAGAATCCCATCAAAGCCAGGAAGTTCTGGGTTCATAGACACATCTAGAAAAGACCTTAGACACCGTTGAGTCCAAACTCCTTCATTTCACAGATGACAGGATTGAGGCCCAGTGAATTTAAGTGGCTTGCCTAAATCATGCCCTAAAATTCAATCCTCTGGTCTCTGACTCCAAAGACAGATCTCTTTCCACTATACCACAGTGTCTCCCCCTCCTATGGTGGAACTCACAGAGATTGACATGAGCAGTCCAGCCAGAGCAAAGGTTCACATTCTACAAGAAACAGAAACAAATGAGGGCCATCTCTGGGTACAACCTAAGGGGGAGGAAATATTGGCTAGGGAAAGGGAAGGAATGAAGGAAAAGGGAAGTAGGTCATGGGAAGGAAGTAAGGACATACTAGGTTGACTAAGTGTCTTCCCAAGTTCTCCAAGATCCCCCTGAATGTGCCCTACCCTCTCTATCCATTCATGCCCCACTATCCTGACCAGATCATACAAGGGAAGAAAATGAAGAATAAAGATCAGGGGCAGCTAGGTGGCACAGTGGATAGAGTTCTGGCCTTGGAGGGAACTGAGTTCAAATCCAGCCTCAGACATTTAACATTTACTAGCTGTGTGACTCTGGGCAAGCCACTTAACCACAATCATTTCACAGGAAAGGAGAAGAAGAAGAAGAAGAAAGACCAAGATTTAAATAGGAGGCAGGCCTGGGAAAATGTGACTAGTACTTCCTCCAGGGACCAACAGCTGGATCCCCTTTCTCTTGTAGGGCTGTACAGGAGCATCTTCATTTCAAACTTACTTACCTACTGACTCCTCCTTCACACTTCAGAAGTCTTAGGTCTTCTTCCCAGTCCTCCCTCACCATCCTGCCCCTGAGGACTTCCCCTCCTAATCTCCCCTTAATCCTTTCTGTCCCTCCTCCCTGGAGTTGGGGGAAAAGGACTTCAGGGACACTGCATTGCGTCAAAGATTGGTGCAGAATAAGGGGGGGGACGTGGGCTCCCCCCAAAAAAAACAGTCCTAGGAAAAGATCATGGTAGGTGCACACATATGCTCCTATGGGGTATGTGTAAAGTCTTATCAGAGGAGGCCCCTTATAAACAGCTGTAGGTTGGGCTGGAGAGATTGAGGACACCCCTGGATAGGAGATTGGGAAGTAGTGATATAAAGGGCAGAAATCAGAGCCTACATCTCCCAAGCTGAGTGTCTAAAACACGAGAAGCTTGACCAAGACTAATGATCCCTATAGTGGAAAGAGGACCAGTTTTGGAGTCAAAGGGCCTCAGTTTGAATTTTGTCTCTGCTGCTTACTTACTTACTTACCTGTGTGACCTTGTACCACCTCTCTGGGCCTCAGTTCATCATTTAAAAAAAGAGTCGGACTAGATGGTTTCTGAGGTCCCTTTCAGTTCTAAATCTATATTCCTGTGATCTTTTCCAGTAGCAGTGAACACTCTCACACACACACACACACACACACACTCCTCATCCCTCAGCAAAAAGAAAGAACTGATCCAAAATGGGTCTCCCAAGAGTCTTGCAGGAAGCAGCAGGATCAGCCTGAGGTCATACCCTGTGGTTGTCACTCCATTTGCCCCAGGGATGTGGAGACTGAAGATGGTCTCCAGAGCGATGGAGCAGCTCAACTTTCCCCTCTTTCCCCAGGTAACAGAGTCAGACCAGTCAGATGAGGGAGAAGGGGAATCAGAGATTCCAAGAGCTGGCTAAGGCTGGAGGAAATAATGCTATTTTTAGCTTCAGTCTCAGTGAAGTGTGTAGGGAGAGACAGGGGGCTAGAGGAGGGAGAGCCTAGGAGGGTGTGATATGGAGAGAGTCAGTTATAAACACTGTTAGACCATAAAAGCTAAATTCACTCCTCTTATGGATTCTGTAGAGCAAGTGTGTGGAGGGAATCAGGTGTTTTCAGCGTCCTTAAGCTAACTATGGTTGGGAGATTTGGGGTTTAGAAGGACCCCAATACCTCAAAAGCCCTCAGATATGAAACACAATCCATCTCTTTCCCTCCATCTCCCATCACAAGTGACAAGGTCATTGGTAAACTGAATACATCCAAATCCCCACCCTCCTGAGGATAAGATGCTACAGGAGGTGTCCTAGAACCTCCTGCCCCTTTTCCAGAAGGATAAGCTGAATCTCAGCTCCCACCTCAAGGATAGGCAAAACAGCTAATACCTCACCTCTCCCTGTACCGCCCCCCCCCCATTTCACTCCAAGCATATGCGTGAGGAAAGGGCCCCTGCTGTGAAGATAAAATGGAGGTGACAGCTGAGACTGCTAGGGAAGGAATATGGAGAGGCAGGACTCAAAGACAGACAAACAGGACACAGGAACAGAGGCCTTCAAGAGAATTTTTCACAAGTCCCCTCCCCCTATTTTTCCTGTTCTGGAGGGCAACAGGGCACCAAGAATTAATCAATTGGTTTCTCCAAGCACCTTTCCCCATCTCCCACCTCCCCCAAGTCTTCATGATAGACTAATGTCCATTATCACCCCCCAACATTTCCTGCCCTTATCAATTGCCCACATCTCCAGATATCAATTCCTCTCACTGTCTTACTCCAGGCTATTTATCACTCTCCCCACATGCAAACTCCCCACAATCTGCCCCTTCAACCCTCCCAAATCTCCTAACAGGTACAATGATATCCCTCAATTTTCACCCTTCAGCATCTAGCCCATTCCCACTCCCAACCTATTTACCTCAAGCCTCAAACCAGAAAAAGGAGGCATAATCTACCCCCACCCACCCCCCCTTGCCAAGGTCATTTATCCTCCGTCCTGATGCAGGAGAGACTAGGAAAGAAAAGATGAGGTGAAAGATACATTTAGGGCTTGGGGATTCTGGTAGTGATATAATTCAGACATTCCCCCCCCCACCCCCATTTAGGGCTTGGGGATTCTGGTAGTGATATAATTCAGACAATTCCCCCAACACCCCCCCATCTTGAAGGGGAGGGGGACAGGGAAGAGTCTTGGAGGGAGAGAGAGAGAGAGAGAGAGAGAGATCCCTAGTGGAAATAAATATCCATCCCCCACAACACCTCCTGATGAAAAATGAGGACCCCCCCCCTCAAGAAAAGGCACGGGAGCATAAAATGGCTCCAATATGAGTGAAGGAGAGGATGCTTCAGATGCGGGGAGTGGATGGAGCTAGCGAGAGAGAAGGGAGGGATGAAGAGTTGGGGGTCTCACCTGGGAAGGGTCTCCGAGGCAAGGAAGCAGGGAGGAGGATGTCGGGGCCGCTGGGAGGAAGCAGCGGCCGCGGCTGTTCTGGGTATCAGGGGAAGCGGCAATGCAGACCTGCCCCCCCCCCACACACCCCAGCTCCGCCTCTCCCCCCACCCAATTCGTGCAGCCGAGCATCGGGAGAGACCATTGGTGGGGGGGGGGGGGTTGGGGAGACTGGATGGAAAGGAAAGTACCGACTCAAGTCAAAGGTAGGGAGAGATGGAGAGATGAGGAGACGCCTGAGGGGGCATTTGTCAGAGGAAAGGCAGAAGACCATCCCTGCTCCCCCATAAAGAAGGAGAGAAATGGGGATTGTCTTGAAGACAGAGAAGTAGAAAGCTACAGGCAAGGAACCAAAGGGACATTGCCTACCTACACAATACATATCAGGTCCAAACCAGTAGAGGCAGGGATCTGGGCGCCCCTTCCCAGAGAGTATGACAACTAAACCCCTTTTATCCAACCCTGCAAAATTTCAGGATAAATCCTCGAGTCTAGGAACCCTCCCTATAAACACGCCACCCCTGATAATTCCCCACCATTATGCTATTAGCCATATGGCAATACCCAATTGCAGAACCACCGCCACATGTTAATTAGTGAAAATAGGGTGAATAGGGTCTGATTGGGGTGACAGGTTTCCTAGAGCTTTGGACTCCAGTGTCCCTCACATCTGAAGGATGGTAGGTGTATCCACACCCCTCCCAGCCATCAGCATTTCTGGTTATTTATTGCAAGGATACCTTCCCCCAGTACCCTTCCTTTGCCCATTTACCCCACTACCAGTTGCAGAAACAAATACACAAGAGAAAAGGGCATTAACAGAACATCTCCAGCCATTCTCTCTCTCCTTTTTGGTAACATAGTGGGTAAAGGGAATAAAAATCAAGAACTTCCTCACATTTTGCCTTCCCTCCTTCTTCACTTTCCCAACTCCCTCCCCAAACCCTCCATCTCCACCCTGGGCAAAGAGACCTCCATCGTCAGATTTCTCCTCCTGCCCACCTCTTCCTTCTTCCCAACCCCCACCTAATTCTCCCAAACCACACAGATGAGCGACTAAACCCATGAGCCTTGACTCTCAGGCACCATGCTGCTCCCCCTCCAGAGCAGGGCTAAGGAACTGAAAAACAATTCTATTGGAAAAAGCACTGGACCAGTAATCAAGACACCTGCATTCTCTCTAGTCTCTGGTTTTCCTCTGTTTGACCTTGGGCAAGTCATCTGTTTCTCTGGTCCTGTTTCCTCAATCTAAAATAAGGCAGTTGGACTAAATGACCTATTATGTTCCCTTTTTGCTCTAAATTTTTAAGATTTATACTTATCAAAAAAAGGGGGCTTCATCCCCTTCTCTCCAAGTCTTAACCTAGGTCTACATGCTAATATAGGTAGAACAATACTAGCTAGTCAGTATGAGGGACCTCACCTTCCAGAAAAAGGACAAGAGGACTGAGGGGTTAAGGGTTCTCAATAATAGTGAGCTAAAATAGATATTATACTAATGGATTAATCAGTAGTTATAATAGTGAATTAAAATTTCAGTTCATTTTACTGACTCAATTAGGAGGAGATTGGAATGCAGAATTACCAGTGAATGGCTGAATGAACATCAGATTGTGTGAGAGAAGTGTGGAAATTTACTAAGAGATAAAGGAGTGAAAGAAAACAGTATTTTTAATGGATACTACAGTCCATCAAAGACATTCAAGCCAAACCAGATGGATCCAGGCATATTTTACATCTGGACCCTGGACTGATAATCAAAGAAGATACACAAAACCAAGACCCAAGTACCATATGCAGCACATCATAAAAGAAAACACTGATAAAACAAAGAAATAAACTGAAAACACAGTCTTGTGTAAACCTCCTTTTATCTTTGTATAAGAAACTCAGAGAAATGGAAATTTTTAACCTCCATTTCTTTGCCCCATGCAGACCTGCCCCCACCCACACACAACCCAGCTCTTCTGGATCTGATATGTATTGTGTAGGTAGGCAGTGTCCCTTTCCTTCCTTGCCTGTAGCTTTCTACTCTGTCTCCCAGAGAACCTGTCACCCCAATCAGACCCTATTCACCCTGCATGGAATGAGGCCCCCGGAGAATGCTCCCCAATTTACTCAAATTTAGGACCATACACACACACAAGCAAATGCTAATGAAGCTTTGTTATTAATAAACCTTTTGAATATCAGGATTCCAAAACTGCTCGTGATTGGTCCTAATCTCTTCTACACTCCACCCCCTTAGATCTCAAATTGCTTACATTTTATCATACCCCAAAGACACTTCTCAGCTGAAGTTGTGATTGTGAGAGCTACAGCAGACCCAGACAATTCCCCTCACTCATTCCAACCCATTCCTTCCAAGTAACCCCTCTCTCAACACAGACCATCTCTCCTAACCCAGTTTTTCTCATGGAGACGCAGTATAATAGAAAAAGCACTGCAGTCAGAGGAAGAAAATCTGACTCCCAGTCTCAGCCCTTTCTCTTCTGTTGCTGTGACTATGGTCAAGTCATAGAATAGGACTCTGAACTGGAAGGAACCTTTCAAGCCATTTATTCCAAGGAGGCTTTACAGGAGATTCCCAAATGGGGTGGGAAATGTTCTAAGATTACTTTTGAAGTCCTCTACTCACTTTACCACTCTGAATCTCTTTCCTTATTTGTAAAATGGGAATATTTGCTCTACTTCATAAGATCAAAGGAGATTTCTATTATGGATTTTGTAATGACAAAGTGCCATACAAATGAACTATCATTACTCCATCCCCTACCTTTCTATACCTGGCTTGGGTTGCAAAAGAAGACCACAGCTCAGAAACGGGAGGAAATAGGCATATGATGGCTAGCTTATTCTACAGTAGAGGTCATACACCAATACTCCAGATCAATCACACAAGGTTCTTCCAATAGGAAGATGGAGAGAAAGGATGAGGTAAGAGGAAGGGAACATTGAAAGGGACAATACACCCAAGTTTCATTAAGTCCCTGAGGAAGGATAAACAAAGTTAGTACCTGACTTCTAGAAGCTTATACTTTAAAGAGAAAACACATGAAACCTAGTTAAGTAATGATGTAAGGCAGTATTCAACAAAAATTAAATGCAACATTTGAGTACCAGATAAGTGCAAGACACTGTAAGAGCCAGTGTACCAAGAACTGGGGAAGAAGAATATAAAGCTGGATATGACACAGTCCTTAGGAAGTTACAATCTAGTAGACTGGAATAAAATATGAACATAAATATAATGCAAGCAGAATGAAGGTACACAGGAGATCCAGAGTGCTGAGAGATCCAGGTAGGGAGAGATCAGCCCAAGGTGGGACAAGTGGATGAAATCAGTAAAAGCTACATGGAAGGACTA
This sequence comes from Vombatus ursinus, assembly GCF_900497805.2. Classification (NCBI taxonomy): domain Eukaryota; kingdom Metazoa; phylum Chordata; class Mammalia; order Diprotodontia; family Vombatidae; genus Vombatus; species Vombatus ursinus. The sequence goes on along the minus strand of NW_020954546.1, from coordinate 36,561,623 downwards.
GTGTTTAAGCTGCCCTTTTTACTTTTGCAAAGTGATTTAATTCGCAGGTTCATAGATTTTGACCTGGAATGGATCTTAGAGGTCACCTAGTCTAAAACCCTCATTTTATAAATAAGAAACCAAGGCAAGACAAGTTAGCTAGCAGGTGTAGTAGCCAATGCATTAAGTGACCAGGTGGGTGGCAGAATGGATAGAAATGGAAGAAATAAAATCAAAGGACAGTTGTTATTTCATGGGTAGAATCAATTTAAAGTGATTGAATGGGTATAAATGAGGAAAGCGATTTTTACTACATGATTTTGAGTCTGAGGAACCAGGAAGAATGGTTGTGCTGATGACAGAAATAGAGAAATCAGGAAACAAAGGCAAATTGGACACATTGAGTTGGAGGTATCAATTGGACTTGCAAGTAGAATGAAAGTTCCTTGAGGATAGATCCCAGCACAGGGGTGAGGAAACGTCAGCCTCGAGGCCACATGTGGGCCTTTAGGTTCTCAAGTGTGGCCCTTTGACCAAATCCAAACTTCACAGAACAAATCCCCGTAATAAAAGGATTTGTTCTGTACAACTTGGACTCAGTCAAAAGGCAGCACCTAGAAGGCTACGTGTGGCCTCAAGGCCACAGGTTCCCCACCCCCGGCCTAGCACACAGCAGGTACTTAACAAATGCTTAATTGGCAGTATCTTACTGGCAGTCAGAGGTGTGGAACTAGAGTTTGGTAAAAGATCAAGCCAGAGAAGTGTCATCCAGATAACATTGGTACTTGAAGTCTGGAGACAGAATCAGTTTGAAGAGGGGGAATAAGCACACAAGAGTGAAGAGTTAAGGACTGAGCCTTTCAGAGGATCTAATGTTTAGGAAGGGAAGGAACAAAAGGGAGTCAGTAAAGGTGACCAAAAAAAAAAAAACGGATGAGTCAGAGAGAAGAGCTAGAAATGTGCAGTGGATGTCTCAGGGGTGATTATAGAAGGTACAGTCAATTGTGTCAGAGACTGCAGATGTCAGTGCATTTATCAAGGTGGGCACTGACACCTTTTGAGAGTAGTTTTTAAGAGAGGTCAGATTTTGTAGGGTTAACAAGAGGCAATAAGAAAATGAGGGCAGCTAGGTGACAATGTGGACTAAGTGCCAGGCCTGGAGCCAGGAAGGCCTGAGCTCAAATACAGCCTCAGACATTTACCGTGGGACCCTGGGCAAGTCACTGAACTGTTTGCCTGTTTCTTCATCTGTAAAATGAACTGGGAAAAGAAATGGCAAACATCTTTGCCAAGAAAACCTCAAAAGGGTCACAAAGTCAGACATGACTGAACAATAAGAAAATGGGTAGGTATAAACTACTTCTGATAGAAAAGAATCTTTTTCTTGTCCTTTGTGTCTTATGGGTTCAAATCTCTCTGATAATTCCCAAATCTACATAAAGAACTCATCTCTACCTGGATGTGCCATTAGCAGCATCTCAAATTCAGCAAGTCCCATACAGAAGGTTCCACATAAACCTACCTCACTTCCATTTCTGTCCAAGGTACCACCATCTTTCCAAGTCCCCTACATTTACAACCTAAGAATCAATCCTTGACTTTTTTTTTTTTAGGCAATTGGGGTTAAGTGACTTGCCCAGGGTCACACTGCTAGTAAGTGTCAAGTGTTTGGTCTCAGGCCGGATTTGTACTCAGGTGCTCCTGACTTCAGGGCCAGTGTTCTATCCACTGCACCACCTAGCTGCCCCTCAATCCTCTACTCTTCCTCCACATATCGAGTTGCCAAGTCAATTGATTCTACCTCTATACCTTTCCCATCTGTCCGCTCTAAATTCACACTATTTCAGGCCCTCTTCACCTCCAGCCTGGACTGCTTCAATAGTCTATAATTGGTCTCCCTACATCCAGCCTCTTTCCTCTGCAATCCATCTTCTACAGCTACCATATGGATATTCCTAAGGGGCAGGTCCTGCCCAAGAAGCTCAGTAGCTATTATTTTTAGGATAAATTACAACCTCCACTGTTTGGTATTTGTAAAGCCCTTCATAATGGGGGCTATCATTATAGGCCAATTTCACATCATACCCCTCCCACACTACGTTCCAGACTGGCCTATGTGCTATTTCCTGTACATGATTCCCTTTCCCCCTCTGGGCAAAGGTATCCTCCACGTCTGGCATACTCTCCTTTCTCATTCCTGCCTCTTGGACCACACAAGATACCTTTCCCGATTGCTCCGATGGTTACTAGTATTCACCATCCCCCCAAATTACATTGTATATATTTTGTATTTGCTCATCACTGCACATTATTTCCCCCCAGAAATAATAATTTATATTACACACCTTTATGTAAATATTATATTACATAATCATTTCCCTTCAGAAACAATAATAATGATGTAAGCTCCTTGAAGAAAGGGACTGTTTCATTTCTGTCTTTGTATCCCCATCACAAGCACCGTTTGAAGCCCTTAGCAAGTGCTAGGTGAATTAAAGTGAAAGAATAAATAAGATAATGTTGAAAAGAACCAACAACGTCAAGCAGCAAATGCACACTTGCTAGATTACTATATCCTTTGCCCACATCCCTGCACTTCCTGGAAGAGAGGAGTTACTTCAACAAGAATAATATCATACAGGATAAACAAGGGATTCAGCTTTATTAACTGTCAATATCTGGGGAAGAAATGTAGCCCAACATAGAAAAAAATCCAGTGGGGGAAAAAAATCACACTGGAAAAAAGGACAAATTTGAGGAAGAAAGGGGTGCTCCAGGCCCAGGGGGCAACAGTTCCTCTGACTGTTGGTCCAAAAGACAGGGAGAGTCTCAGGGGAGTGCAAGAGGTTGTAGAGAAATTTGGCTCTACTGAGGAAGAGGACCCCGAAGTGGACCACGAGGGGGTACAGGTGGACGGGGGGAGGGTCGGGGTGGGGGAAGGGGTCCTCTTTGGTAGCCATAGGGTGGAGGTCGAGGGGGACCGCTGTATCCGTGTGGGGGCATTAACGGAGGAGGTCCTCGCATACCATGGGGAGGCATGGGGCCTGGGTGACCTAATTGAGAAAAAGAGAGAGATTAGAGATAACAAGAAATATAGACTACATCAGCATGAGGTATATTTTGGGGAAAGATAAAAGACATGGAAAGGTGAAGGGAGGGCAGTAATCTAGAACTAAAAGACTTAAGAATGGACAAAGTATGAGATGGGTAGGAGTCTACTCACCCATGGGAGATCCAAAAGGGGGTCCTCGGGGTGGCATTCCCATAGGAGGGGGGCCAGGATGAGGCATTCCTGGTGGTGGTCGTGGAGGAGGCTGTCCCCCTGAGCCTGGTGGCCCTGCATGTGGGTGTCCCAAGCCATGGGGACCATGGTGGGCGAGCTGCATCTGGGACATACCTAGACAAAAGAAAGAAGACATAAAAATGAAATGGAGGGGGAAAGACAGAAGCTAAGGTTATAGAAAGGAGAAAAGGAACAGAAAGCCAAGAGTCCAAAAGAAAAAGGAAGAGGTAGTGGGATGAGAGAAAAGGAGGGGGAGATTCATGGGGAGAATAAAGTTGGTAGGAAACAGGCCTTACCCAGACGATCATCCTCAAAGAGAAATATAAAATTTGATTAGTTCAAGTATAAAAATCATCTCCTACTCTCACCAGTTCTCCCTAGGGGATCATGTAACATTCCAGAAACAGAATTAGGAATTGAAGGTTAAAAGGACAGGAGGGACAAGGGAGGAGCCAAAGGCATAAGATAAAGACAAAAAGAAAAAGAAGAGAAGAAAGCCAAGACATAATCCCCATCCTCCCACCCCCCTATTTGTCCCTCTCATTCCCAGCACAGAACACTTACCGGGATGAGGCATCCCACCAGGTGGGAATGGATGTGGATGTGAGTGTCCATGGCCAGGATGTCCAGCCCCAGGGGTTCCTGCTGATGGAGGGCCATGGGCTCCAGCCCCAGGAGGCATAGGTGGGGGAGGCATGGCTGGGGGTATACCTGGAGGAAGGGCTCCAGGAGGTGGCACTGGAGGTGGGAATGAGCCTGGCGGGGGCATACCTAACAAGAAATGGAGAAAGAGGAGTCTTTATCAAAAGGACAGAAACTTTGTCCCACCATGTCCCTATACCCACCTGCCACCTAAGAGAATGACCCTTCCTCTCCACAAATTATATGTACAATAAGAGGCAATTTAAACAAATGAAACATCTACAGCCTCTCCAAGAAACCCTACTACATTTATTATCTCTAAGTCCCCCATCTCCATAACCCTTTCTCCACTTCCTTACTACACAATGATGATCTATTCTCTCCCCTAGTCCCTCCAGCCTTAGCCTGACCCTCACTCCCACACAGGGAGCTCATGTTTTACCTGGTGGAGGAAGCCCAGATCCCAAGGAAGACACAACAGGATTAGGGGCAGAGGGTGGGGGGGGTGCATCAGCAAACAGCTGATGTGGTCGATCCGCCTGCGACAGCGGGTTCTGTGCCGCCAGAAGTCGCTCGGCTGCAGAGCCATGGCGTTCACCCTTAGAGTCCTTCTTGAAGGCATAAGATACTGTGATGGGTCGATTACACAGGTACTGCCCGTTCATGGCCTCAATTGCTGCGTCAGAGGCATCGAATGAAGCAAAATTAATAAAGGCATAGCCCTTGGAGTTGCCTGTGTCAGGGTCCCTCATGATTTTGGGAGTCTGCAAAATAACCCCAAAGGCGCTGAAGGTGTCATAGAGCAGCTTCTCGTCGATCTCAGGATCTAGGTTCCCTATGAAAATGTTGGCCCCCACGTCTAGGTTCTTGTTGTGGGCTGACGCTTTGTTCACTCGTATTGGCTTCCCATACAGTTTGATCATGTTCATTATCTTAATGGCATAGTCAGCATCCTCCTCACTCAGGAATTCCACAAATCCATAGCCTGCAGAAGGTAGTGGACAGAAGGTTAGGTAGTGTGTGCACCATCTAATAAAAGTCAAAATAGGGTATAATTTGCCCCACCCCCACAAAAAAGCCCAACACATACATAAGGGAAAGAGAAAAAAGTCTGTATGTCAACTGTATCTTTTTCATCATAACAGCAATCCAAGGGGCAGCTAGGTGGCCCAGTGGATAGAGCACCAGCCCTGAAATCAGGAGGCACTGAGTTCAAATCCGGCCTCCGACCAAACACTTGACACTTACTAGCTATGTGACCCTGGGCAAGTCACTTAACCCCAATTACCTAAAAAAATAAAAAAAAATAGAAATCCAACACAAATAACTACAAGCCAGAGAGGGTTTCAAGAAGACAGCAAAGAAAAATACCCACACTTGCCACTGACATAGGCTTTCACTCCTGCAGTGTTTTCAGTCGTTATTCTGCTCAAGCTCCTCATTCAACGAGGGTGTTTTTTACAGACGGGCCCACTGAGGCACGCCCTCCTTACCTTGGTGCTGACCCGTGACCCGGTCCTTGGGCATGTGAGTGTTGACCACGGGCCCGGCCTGCAGAAAGAGCTCCCACAGCAGCGGCTCACTGACCTTCTCGTCCAGGCCCCCCACGTACACGGTGGCATCTGCGGGGCGAAGGGGGCGCGGCGGTGAGTGGGGAAGGGGCGAGGGCCCAAGAGGGGGCGCGGCCACCCAACGTCAGTGGCCGGCCCCCCCCCCGTGGGGCAGCAGCGACCCTCCCGAGGCCTCCACGCCGCCTCTGGCGGCTTCTCCACGGCCCGGGGCGCCCTCCCTTCCCGCCCCCTCCCCACGGCCAGCTCTGCCACTGGGCCTCTCCGACGCGGTGACGCCCCTTCCCCAGCCCCGGGTCCTCTCGACGAGCCGGGCTCAGGCCCGTGCGGGCGCGATTCCGAGCTTCCCGCCTCGTCCCCACTCACCCTGATTCCGTTCGGAGATGGGCCCCGCCGCCATACTGAATGTGCTCCCGCCGTCTCCAGGCAGCGGCCCCGCACCGCGAGCGTTTCCGCTTCCGGAGCAGCGGTAGGGGCGGGGCTGCCGGAGGACAACAGGCGAGAGACGCGGCAGCGGCCATCTTGGAAGCGCCGGGCGCCAGCGGCCATGTTGGCTGAGCTGGCTCGGGCAACCTGAGGGGGTGCTGGGAGTCAGTCACGTAGTGTCTGGGCGGAAGGGCCAGTCGGAGGCCTCCTTCACGTGATTTGGGGCAGGGAATAAATAACGGCTCTCTTCCCCCTCTCCCAGCCCCGACCACGAACAACAGAAATCTGAAAGTAATAAAAGTTTATTTTGCAAAATAACTAATCACATAATCTTGACTTTCCGACCTCCACAGTTTAACTTAGTCCCCCTCCCCTCACCCCGAAAGGGCGGTATGAGGACCACCCCCAAATCGAGGTCAAATGTGATCAGTCCCTAGAGAAGCAGCTCCCTTTCGTCCTAACATGGCGGCGCCGAAACGTTACCATAGCAACGGGGGGGGCGTTTCCACCCCCAACCAGAGTTTGTAGGGACTATTCGGGAAGGTGGGGAGGAGAAATGGGGGGTCTGGGGCTGGAAAGGGCGTGCTGTCATCCAGTCCAATCTTCCCTCGTTCTACAGCTGGGTAAACTGAGGGCCAGGGAGGTTTAGTAACCGGGAAAGGGCCTTAAAGTTGGCAGCTTTGCTAAAAACCGCAGACAACGCTGCTGCTGCTGCCCTTTACTGGCCGTTGCCCCCCAGGCCTTCCTGCAGCCAGTGTCACAAATCCACGCCACACTGAAGTCCGGCTGGCTCCAATCCGTCCATGCCAAACCTGGGCTCTCCATCTGTGCCAGGGGCATCCTCCAGCCCGCACCCCCGACGACCTGCCTGGCACCCCAGCACTCAGAATGCTCCGCTGTGAAAGAAGGCCTAAGGGGCATTGATTGTGCGTGATCCAGAGATCCAACTCCTGGGACCGATGTGGAACTGCCTGGCTCTGTCCTGCAAGGGTCCCTTGAGGCAACAAGGTTGCAGTGGATAGAGCAATGGGTCTAGAGTCACGAAGAACTGAGTTCAAATCCGGCCTCAGACACTCACTAGCTATGAGACTTTGGGTAAGTCACAACCTCTGTGCCTCAGTTTCCTTAACTGTAAAATGGGAATTATAACAGCACCTACTTCACAGGGTTGTTGTGAAGATCAAAATGTGCTAATATTTGTAAAGCCCTTGGCACAGTGCCTAGCATATGGTAGATGCTATTTGCTTATTCTTTTCCCTGAATTAGGCATCCTCCCTGGATGTTAGAGTATAGTTTTGGAAAGTATAGGCATGGCTACATCACATGCACATTGAGCATATTAGTATATTTATTGCCTGTATGACCTAATCAGTCAACTCTCATTTATGAAGCACCTACTGGGTACCAGGCACCGTTCTAAAGGCTAAGGATACAAAGAAAGGCAAAAAGCAGTCCCTGCTGTCGAGGACTTCCTGGTCTAATGGGGAGACAACATGCAAACAACTATGTACAAACAAGATATATGCAGGATAGATTGGGGGCAGTCTCAGAAGGAAGGCACTAAGATTAATAACTGAGAAAAATGTATTGAAGGAGAGACATTAGCTGACTTTTAGCTCAAAACACTAAATTATTCCATTAGAAATATGATTTTATTCCCTCGAATTCCCAAGTGTGTATCACATTCACCAAACTACATTTGTAACAAAGCAAGTGACTAACAAATTCGGATTTAAGGAGTAAACACCTTCTTGTTAACCAAACCAGAACCATCCCTATTCGAATTGTTATCTTCAATTAAAGGCTTGGTCCCCATACTACTTCCCATGAACTTCTGAATCTTTCAGGAGACTTAAGGATGGAACTTCTAAGAATTCAGATCTTAGCTTACTTCACAGAGTTTGGTCTTTGGTCCTAGCCTGACCCCCAACACAACTGAAACTCTTCCACATTATCCCCTAAAAAGTCACAGAAAAGTCTTTCTAATCTAGGCCATGTACTAAATTTGTACATGAGTTCCCCTGTAATTGGGACCCACCATAATTCTCATTTGGTCTCTTCTCCTCATTGCCTTATTTTTCCTGAAACTGAAATTGAGTGATGGGTAATGAATGGTTAGTCAGTTGGATGAAGATGCCTGTGCCCACATATCATTCCTACAGTAAAAGATTTTCTGTCCCCATTTTCCCAACTTTATCCTAGCACTTATTCCCACATTTGTCGTCTCAGAAGCAAAACCCATAGCTTGTATTAACACTGTTCATTGATGGCTTCTGTGGTAGAGTGTCTCCCAATTCCACTCAGAGGAGATAGAGGGCTGGCCCAGGAGTACAAAAGACCTGATTTCAAATCTGGCCTCAAACACCTACTAGCTGTGTGACTCTGGGCAAGTCACTTAAACTCTGTTTCCTCAACTGTAAAACTGGGATAAAAATAGCATCTACACTGCAGGGTTATTGTAAAAAGCACTTAGCCCAATACCTAGCGCATAGTAAGAGCTCTTGCCTTTCTTTCTCTCCCTTTTCCATTCTATTTCCATTGAAAGTTGTAAAGAGAAGAACTGGAAATTAAGAATTAGAGAGACAGGCAGAAGGAAGAAAAGGAATAGGTCTGGGGTAGCAACTCCACTTCAAATACTATGCAACCATAAACCCACAAAGGATGGGATGGTCCTGGAGAAGAGAGCAGGTTAATTTCCTAAATAATAAGATAATGACAAGAAAAAAATTTTCAGGCACAAAACAGTTTCTGGGGAATTAAAGGGAGGAGTAGAGATTGGGGTTAGGGTTGACTAGAATCATAGTACTTCAGGCCTGGAAATAGCCACAAAGATATTCTACACACACACACACACACACACACACACACACACACACACACACACGTTATCCCAAATGTCTTAGTGCAGCTTTAAGCCATTAAAGCTTAAACCAGACTTTTGGGACACTCTGTACATATTTATTTTACAGATTAAGAAAATGAGGTCAAGAAATGTGATTTGCTCAAGGTCATACAGAGTCAGAGCCATGACAAGAATACCCAGCTCTCTTGAGCCTCAGTTCTATGTGTTCCCCAATGCACCAAACAGCCAGTTAGCCCATTTTAGAATAAGACTAGATCTCTAAGGTCCCTTCCAGATCAAAATCTGGTCCTGTGTTTATGGGCTGGAGGAAGGGCAGGAATAGCAGGTTAAATCTTATTTAGCTTGTTCGGCGATTAGAGAAATGAAGAGGGTGGAGGTTAAGGTAAAGGGAAGATCTTGAAGATCAAAGAAAACCAAAGTCTTAAAGAGGGCCAGACATCTCATCGGGATGGAGACAGGGGGGTATCTGGGTCTTTGGTCTTCGTCTGAACCCCAGGTAATGCACCTGATGACCATGTCCTCAGCAGCTCCTGGAGCTGGGCCAGCTCATCCAAGAGTCCAGAGACTGTCGGGGCTGATAGACCTGTCTGAGGGATAGAAGAGGACAAAAAAAGATGTCGCTGAAGATCTGTGTGGCCACCCCACCCACCCAGTGCCTTTGCTATTTCTAGTATTTCCTCAAATCTCCTTGCAGTTCTAGATTTCACCAGACTGTTCCAGCATTATAGTAAACATCTTCCATTCAATGCTGGCTTCTCTGAAGAAGCTCCTTGAAAGGATGTTTCAATTTTTGCCTTTGTCTCCCCTGTGCCTGGCACATAGAAGGGACTTAATATAAATGCTTGTTGATTGATATCTTTTTTTTTTTGGTGAGGTAATGGGATGAAGTGACTTGCCCAGGGTCACACAGCTAGTAAGTGTGAAGTGTCTGAGGCCAGATTTGAACTCAAGACTTCCTGAATCCAGGGATGGTGCTCTATCCACTATACCATCTAGCTGCCCCTGCCCTGCCAAATTTCCTTCTCTTGGCCTCCACTTGCCACCCCACATGCCTGCCTTAGTATACCAGCCCTACCTGGACCTCAGGCCGCCCTCTTAAGTAGCAGCGTCTCCAGAGTCTGATCTGGGGCCCTAGGAATCCAGGCAGCAGAAGTCCTGGAGGCAAAGGGGAGGGCCCCCAGTGAGGAGGGAGTCCCCACTCCTGGTCAGCCAGGCTATCAGAAGATGTATTATGTCGGAGGTGCCATCGTGATGAGGATGTCAGTGAGGAAAAACCATCCCGCCAAGGACAGAGCTGGTTCAGTGGGGTCAGAGTTCCCCGAGAGAAGAGAAATATGGATCGTGGAGGGCCAGGAGTCACTGGAGTTGGCTACAAGGAAATGGGGAGTCAGATCACTACCAAACCATTCAGTCCTTCTGGAGTTTCAGCACCTCCCTGTGGATTAGGGCTAAGACTTCAGAAGGACAAATGGAGGGAACATTGAATTAGGGGTGGCTTCTTCATAGGCTGGTTGGGAAGAGAGTTCCTTGTTCTCCTCTCATCTCGTTCTAGAATACCTATCCCCTTGGGGGACGCTTGGGCCATGCAAGTCAGGAGCAAAAACTCAAGATACTGTTTCTTCCCCACCTTCCTAATTCTCTCTCCCGGTTACAATGAGGCTTACCTGTTCTTTAGGGGGATAGGAATCTGAGCAGTGGTGTGGTTCATAACAGGGATTATAGAACTGAAGTATCTGCTGATGGCTATATCGAAGACCCCAGTCCCAGACGGTCAGTGGTCTGGGGACAAGGTCTCCAACTGGAGACTGAGGGGATCCTGGTGTATAGACCTTGGTATAGGAGCTGAACTAGGTAGAGGAAGAAAAAAAAAAAGATGACTAGGTAGGCCTTGGAAACTCTCCACCGTCCTCTCAAATCAGAGGAGTAGTATTATAAAGCAACACCTACCCCCACACACACCCCAACAGCCCCCCCCCCCAAAAAAAACCTAAAGGTCTTGGAATCTCAGTGGCTAAAGGGTTCTGACAAAGACCATGCAGTTACTGATCAGGCAACTTCCCTTACTTCTTATCCTTTTCCCATTTTCTTACCACCGGCAAAAAAGTTCATGATTACAACTCAGCAAGAATAGCCCAAGAAGGGGCTGCTAGGTGGCGCAGTGGATACACCACAGGCCCTGGAGTCAGGAGGACCTGAGTTCAAATGTGGCCTCAGACCAAACACTTGACACTTACTAGCTGTGTGACCCTGGGCAAGTCACTTAACCCCAATTGCCTAAATAAATAAATAAATAAATAAAAAAGAATAGCCCAAGAAAAGCAAAGGGAGAGAATCACTTACCTGGCCACTCTGCTTTGCCCGTTCCCAGGGGGTGTCTCTCAGGAAGGTGGGAGTGTCAGGAACCCTGACACTATCATGAAGGGCCAGGAGGAAGAATTCTGAGAATTCAAACTCTGCTGGAAACTGATGGACCAGCTGCCAGAGGCAGTCGAGGAAAAGAAGGAACACTGGGGCCTGGAGTTGGGGGATTGAAAGTTAAAAGGCCTCATTAGGGACTGCTGTTGAGGATTTAAAGGTAAACAGGGAGTGTTGGAAGGCTCTGAGACTCTAGACCTATTCTAACCCTCACCTGTTTAACAAACACTCTTCCAAGGCCCTCCATACCCATTCTGCTGATCTCTCCAGTCGATCCAAATCAGCTTCACCTTCCCCTCACCTTCTCAATATCACCCAATTCCTTCTCACCTCCTCACTTCCCCCGGACCCTCCCAGACGGGTCAGGAAAGGGTGTCCAGCTGCCACCCACTCTCGCTGGACAATTGTCTGGAGGCCATACAGGGTCCGAGCTCCAGGGGCCGAAAGGAGCTGGACAAGTGAAGAAAGGAGGCCATTGAGGTCACGGTCACCTTGTTCTGGGAGGTAAAAAGGGAGATTTAGTAAAGCTTGGGGATCAAGAGGCCAGGTTAGAAAGATCAGAAAGAAAGGGCATTATGAAATTGAAAAGGAAGAGATGCAAGTGAAAGGGGTGAGGAGGAAGATAGGAGAAAAACAAATCAGGATAAAAGGAAGAGAGATATGGAAAAGGGTGAAATGAAGAGTAAGAATTTCAATTGTTCTGCCTGCTTTCTTGCTGTCCTTCCTCATGCCCAACTGAGACTGATGCAGAAGAGATAAGAGGTCTCAAAAATAACTTCTAACTTGTTGGACAGAAGAGAACTGGACATGGGAGAGAGCAAATGGACTTCTGTGTCACCTTCCCTAGAAAGACTCCAATCTTGTGGCCCAGAGACACAGAGGCAGGGGAAGAGCTGGGATAACCTGGGGATTTACCTTGAAGGACTACAGATCGGACCCTGGAGGTCACTAGCACCGAAATGTCACTGGCCTTTCGGAGACAGGACCTGATAAGAAGAGGGTGTGGTAAAGGGTGAATAACAAGCTCTAGGGGTTAGAAAAGTCATCTGCTGACGATCATGGTAAAGATAGGAGGTTGACTTTAGCATCTTGCCATCCTTTTCTCCCATCAAAACTAAAATGTAGCTACTTCCAGGAAGAAGAAGGTAGTAAAGTCTGGAGGAACTCATGGAAGACTCCAGGTTAATGGAAGGCTGAAGCAAGATGTGCAGGTTAGCAGACTATAGGAAGGGGATGATCACCTGACATGGTCCAGCCATCTCGTTCCCTCCAGAGCTGAAAGCCATTTTTCATCAGCTGCATCTGGTTGAGAAGAGTCAGAGGAATAGGGAGGGTCAGGAAAGTTGAGGATTTGGGATTCAAGGTTCAGGAAATGAGGTCCAAAGGGTTAAGAAGAACAGAATCAGTGATCAGAGAGAGTCAGAAAGAATAAGTAGGTCTTCAGGATCCTACTGAAAGGAGCCCATCTTTTTACTAGAATGAAAGATCAATAGATTAGTGGGACAAAGGTCACTTATCCAGAGTGGGCAACAGAATCAGTAGGTCTAGTAGTCACAGGTTAGAAGTCAACCTCACCAGGCAGGCAGAGGGCCCGAAGCCTCAGGTGGGCAAGCTGGATATCTGCAAGGCTGGGGAGCTCATCCACAGTATCTACCAGGACAATATCCGAATGCCCAGCCTGAAGTAGTAACTCCACTGCCCTGTGGGTGCAAAGAAGAGAGTGAAGAAGGAAGAAGCATAAGGAACCTTGGCTGTCCCCTGACTCCCAGCTCCTGATTTCTCCCCTCAAACCTCTCCTTTACCTGATATCCTCTCTATTAGGATCACTGGCTTCATAAAAGCCACCAGAGCGGAGAAGATCACTGCCTCCAGGATGATGCCAGCATAGGCGCTGTAAATAGCAGGGTGGCACAGTGGCCTCAGACAGGTCATTATGAGGAAGAGAGACTCCTTGTCCCCTCTTCCCACGTGTCCCAGGGGGTCCCAAACCCACTACCCTGACCCTGATTCCCATACTGACCGGTCCACGACCCTGATGGAAGTGACCAAATGCCTTTCTGACTTCGCTGTCCAGTGTCTGTCTAGGGACCCAGAAGTATCGAGAGAGACTGTGGAGTTGAAGGTGATATCACTGCTTGGCTCAATGACCTCATAGTATGGCTATGATGTTTATAATTGGGGAGGGGAAGGTAATCCTAGAGGGGTGTCAGGTTTAAGGGAGTGATGAGTCAAGGGGTACCATGAAGGTATCTCCAGGAGGCAGGTTGAATGTTTAGCCTTAGGTTGGAAGGATTGGCTAAGCATGCCTACTAGAAGATGGAGATGTGAGAGTGTTGGATTCACCTGGTAGACACATCGAATCTCTCATTTACTGTGCTGACCCTCCAGCCTCTGGCCCCATGCTTCTTCCGTTCAGCCTCCCAGTCCTCAGGGGTCTCTAAGAGGGGAACAGGTGGCTCACTGGGGCCCAGGCCACAACCTAGAGAAAGGGAGAAAGAGAAGTACCAGTCAGCTCACCCTTGGTTTCCAGCCAGACTAGACTTCAACCATCTAGGCCTCTACCTTCCTGCTTCACCCAACTTCTTACCTTTCCTCTGTCCCATCCCAAATCACTCTCCACCCCTCCCTCCCAAAGATCTTCTACTCACAAGCTTTGCTCAGAGTCATTCCATCATACTGTTGGGCTTGACCGTTCTGTGCTCTAGCCTGGATTATCGCCATGGCCACCTATGGAAGAAATGACCACCCCACCCCTTTGGCTCAGATCAGAAAGGGGAATAGAAGGGAATAGGATTTATGTTTCTCTCTACTTCTTATCAGAATAAAAAGAACAGTCTCTAGAACTGTGAGCTGGTAAGTCATAGAAAGAAGGGTTAGAAAGGCAGATCTGAGAGATCTATTGTGTACAGCAGCAGTTCTTAAACTAGGGTCCACGGACCCCCCCCCACACACAGATATTTCAGAGAGTTCATGAATTGGATGGGAAAAAAATTTATCTTCATTTTCATTAACCTCTAACTGCAAGTCTTTATTTCCTTCAATTATGAATTTTTAAAAACAATATCTGAAGAGGGGTCCACAGGTTTTACCAGTCTGCCAAAAGGCTCTATTAACACACACAAAAAAGTTAACAAATGCAGGTCTATCATATAGTTAAAAGGGATTCCTATTAGGGATCAAATGGGATAAAATGTAGAAGGCTTTGCAAACCATAAAGCACTGTGTAAATGCTAACTATAATAATAATAATAATAATAATAAAAAACAATTATTATTATCCCAAAGGAAATTTTACAGAGTTGCCTGGCAAAAGAAATACATCTCCAGGGGGAGTAAGAGGAAAGGAATGAGTCACATGGGTGCTTCTGGGGATAGGGGTGTCTTACCCTAAAGGCAAGGGGCTCCAGCCCCCCCTCTCCGAAGCCAACTCTTAGAAGCCGGAAGTCTCGTCCATGAATTAGAATTTCATCAGGCATGAACTTGAGCAGAGACCCTGGACGAAGGATCTGGGGCCTGCCTAGGCCACTTACTGAGGTCAAGGGTTAAGGGTCAGAAAATATTATAACCCAGAAACCAGGGGCCCTCCCTACCCCAGGGGAACTCCCAGCCCATCCATTCTCACAACCTGGGCATCTGGAGAGAGGGGCTCTCCCACACCTCCAGCTGCACCCTCTCACCCAGCTTCTACAAAAGGTCCACTCTTTTCAATTACCAGCTTCTAACCGTCCAATATTGCTGAGAGCAAAATCATAGTCACTGCTCAGTATAGAGTCCTAAGAGAGAATAAAGCAGAGGAGCTGTAAAAACACATTTTTCTGACTTCTGACTCCTCTTCTAACTCTCAATCTATGATCCTATGGTTTTCCCCAGAGACTCCTCTACGCAGGGTAGTCTCTGGTCCTCCCAGACAGACTCCCTGAAAATTACCCCAGTAAGAGGTGCCTGTGAGAGAGTTTCCTGCCCCGCCCTCTCCCAAACAGGCTTTATTAACCATTCTTGCCTCCCCTCCCTACCTTAGTCCACCTGTCTCTTTCAATTTTCTTCCCACCTCACCTGCCTCCCTTGCCAGCCTTGGGGGCGGAACAACACTCTCTGGTTGGTACATATCAGGGTCCCAGGCAATTCAGGTTCTAGCCCCCTTCTCACTCCTGGTGCCCAGGCCAAGACCTGTTCCCCTTATAAGGAAGGAGAAGAGGGGGGAAGATGAGTCATGCAAGGGAAAAGTATTCCCTTCTCAACAAATCTCCTTCCATCCACCCTAAACACACAACCTTCTCACTCTTCTCCCCTCCACAAAAACAGAAAGGATGATGAGAGATGGATAAGTTTCTCCCCCTACTCTGAGCTCTTTGAAAACAAACAAACAAACAAAAAAACAGGACATCAGTGGAAAGGTCATCACTTCATACATGCCCACCATCTTCTAGGTGAGTAACAGAACCTGAAATCCAAGCTTACAGTTAGCTCTGAACAGAGAAGGGGATGGTGTACAAGGGAGGAAGGTCTGTGCTGGGGGGCATCACAGTGGGGGTGAAGACCCTGAAGAGAGGAAGGGCAGGGATGATTGAAGTTTGAGGGCATCACCTAGAGTCAGGAATATTGAAGGGTCTTCAGTACCTGGGAGGCATCGAAGAGCTGGGCAACCGCTAGTCTGTGGACTCCTTGACTCTTCCATCCCACTCACCTGCATGGACTTTGGGCGTAAGAGCTGAAAAAAAAGTTCATTTGTAGTTCATTCCGGATCTTACCCCACCCCCCTCATCTCCCCTGTTGTGGAGTCGTTGTGGGGTGGCATGCACAAGATCTGGGATGACGGATACGACAGCCAGTTCTTTTCCGAGCCAATATTCAAATATTCAAGGGAAACTGAGGTCTAGATATGATAAGGAAAGACAGGTCTGGGGTGGGGCAGCATAAGGGGAAGAACTGGTTAATGAATAATGAAAGAGTGAACTTGAGACTCAGAAGAAACACAGAGATATTGAGAAATCCAGCAACAGTTAGACCGAACTTATCTTGAAGTCAGATAGCTCCCCCCAGCCTCCCTGCCACCCTCCCCTAAGTTCCCCTTTCTCTTACCCCCATGTTTGGCTCCTTCTGTGGGGGAATGTTGAAGCTCCGGCCCCGGCCCCCCCCACCACATCTCCCTGGCTCCATTCAGGGGAACTGAGGGATGGGGAGGGGGAGAGAGGTGATGCAGGGAGATTCAGGGAAGTCTTGGCCCAACTGGGAGAAGGTTAGGTCCTAGGGAAGGGAAGAGATGGGGACTGGGGATGGGGAGGGGGCAAAGCAAAAAAAGAGAAGCTTTACACAAGAGTTCTTTTCTGGGCTAAGGGACAGAGGGCTTGGTTGGGGGGCGACTCAGGGTCCTCTGGAAACTTCAGACTACTCCGGAGATTGGGGGGGGTAGGGGTGGAAATGAGATGCCCTGCCCCTTAAAGGGGAACACACCCAATCTGGGGAGAGTTTGGAGAAGGGTTTTAAGAGAGTAGGCTGGGAAAGTAAATTTAGGAGTACCCATGAGTCTGTGTGAAGAGTTCTCCAGCACACTTCCTACTGATCAGCACAGAGGGTCCTTGAGGGTACCCAGAGGTATCCAACAGGTACCCAGACAATGAAACAGAATTATATGAACTCTTACAATTTGGGTCAGGGGGAAAGGTCTCACTCAATCTGGGCTCCTCCTTGAGGCACAATTACTTTGTGTGTCTCTGTGTGTTTCCCCGTGTGCTGAAGTAGTCACTCTTTTTATGGAAAGAAGAACAATAAGGCATCCCTCCTTTCCTCAAATCTGACAAAAGGTTGCCATGGGTGGAGTAAAGAGGTTGGGCCCCTGGGGATTTCCCATCACATTCAGAGACATAAGGATGGGTTATCAAGGGAGGTTAGGGCAGAGAGAAAAAGGGATATACCTCAGCTCTGTGATTAGATGTAGGTGGAGGTAAGGACTAAGCCAAGGAGATAAAACACAAACTCACGTGTGGGACAGACTGTTTCTCCCCCTAGGTTTTCCTTTACCAGTAGCCTGCAACCAATTGGGAACCAGAGCAGCCTTCAGACACCTCCCACTCTGAACATTGGATACCCCTACAATCAATGATTCATGTTCTGGGCAGTGTTGGCTGGGGGCCAGGAAACCTCTCCACACAACTCGGAGCAGTCCCTCGGGACAGGCTCTGGGGTGGAGAGTTAGAGAGGCTGCAAGCCACTGAAGAAAAATGGGCACATAGATCCAAGATGAACGTGAAAATAAGATGCAAAATGAAATTTAAATGAGCGACTATTTTATTTTGTATCCCTAGAAACAATTAAGCCAAGGTGGGAAACAGGGACTCTGGAACCCCGGGTTTTTCCATGCCACCTCACCCTTCCTACCCCTCCCACCCCTCCCTTTTCTTGCTTCGACCTTAAATGTTTTCTGCCTTGGCTGCAATTGTGGAAATCCTGAAGCTATTATGGAGCCTAAGACAAGTAGTCAGTCTGGTATTGACTCCACACCTTCACAAATTCTGGCATGCACTATAGACCTCAAATCTGGGTGAGGTCGCAGTGAGAGAGGGTCAGTTTCTCCAAGGTATCCATGAAGAAAGAAGTATCAAATCCTTGTGTATCTCTCGCCTCCCACACCTGAAACACTCATCAGTACCCCTCTATCCTCCCAAGGCTCTTCCCTTGCTGTATCTCTACACTTACTTGGGGGAAGCGAATCAAGGGAAAGAAAGAGGGAAACAGACAGGATTAGGAAGACCCACGCGTTCATGGTAAAGCGGGGTAAAGGAAGGTAAAATAGTAAGGTTAACTTCTGGCCAGAAATGGAAAGAAAACAAGGCAGGGAATAGTGAACAGCAGCGCTGAGTCCGGCGATTTTTACCTCCTCACAAGACAAGTCTGGCTGTTGGAACCCTAAGGACATGCTACTCTCCCCCAGCCCCCCCAGTCCCCACCTACTACCACTTTCCCTGGTCCTTCTCAGGCCACATCTGAGCAGAGAAGGGGAGGAGGGGAGGAGGGTGAAGGGGGTGGAGCTCAGTGAGTCATCTGATGAATCACAGACCCAGATATAAGCACAGAAACAAGGCCACAGACCCGCCCACCCCCACTCTACCACTCTTGCCCAGCTATAGTATTCCCCATTCTATTCTCCTTTTGGACACCACCCCCCCTTTCCTCCCTCTGTGCGTTGAAAAGTAGGAATGGAAAGAGAGAAAAAGGACACTAAACTGGGGAGATTGCAGCACAGAATTATCTGAACCAAAGTCACGACCTCGGGCTTTAAGTGATTGTCCTTTCTCCATCTGAAAAGTGGGAGAAATTGCTGGGGCCTGGATGACTCATTCTGAAGCTGCTGTGCACTTGACTGCAGGGAAAGGCAGGAAGAAATAACACGAAGAAAGTGTCATGAGGAAAAAGAAACGAGCTGCCCAATGAAGGTCGTGACTCAGCTGTGTGTGTGCTGGGGTGGCATCCCCTAATGTCAAATAGCGGCATTAAGCTTCCCACTCTTCTACCTGGTTCGAACTCCAGCTCCCTTCTCTTCTGAGGAAGAATGAGCTAATCAAAGAGAAAACGGACCCCTTCCTATTCCTCTCCCACCCTCTCCCACCGCCAAACGCTACCTAGAGCTACTACAATCCAACGCATTCCTTACTTCGGGCAGGGTTAACCTTATCCACGCCTCTTGGTCAAGCACACCCACCATGGGTCTACGTGTGTAGGGGGAGGGATGCCTCTTCCTCACCCTCAAATTCGAGGCTTGGCTAACTGCAGAGGTTATAGATCAACTTAAGACAATTTCTACGGTTTTAAGTAAGCTGTTTGGAGATCGAAGAGCTTATTGGTACCATCTGCACAGTGACATCTCATTTTCTGAACACATGCTCCGAAGCCGTTTGCTTTTAAAAAATTTTTTTATTTTTGTCTGTGAGCTCTAGGGTTTTGCATAAATGAGAAGGAATCAGTAAGGGGGAGAGAAGGTAGCACCTGTCCCCCCAACCCCACCCCTTTCACCTCTGGCTCTTTTACAGCAGTAAGTTTAACTAGGAGAGATTTGACCTCTCCCCCAAACCCCATCCCCCCCAAATATGAATTTTTAAACCCTTTTACAGATTTTTGTCAATTAAAAGCTAAACCAATTAAAAGAGGGAAAAATCTGGATTAACTCTCATACAACTCTTAAGCACAATCAGCAGGGCAACGATGGGATTTTAAAAAGAAGATACTGGAGGAATTCTAGGACTGTACCTACACAACATCCTAGAATCACATGGCTAAGGTCAAAGAAATGAGAGGGTGGGATGGAGGACCAACAGCAAAAGTCTTGAGGCAAAGGGAAAGGAAAATACCGGAACCTTGAAAAGCTCCTTGTCCTCAGAACCCCTGAAGCCCTGTACTGCGAGAGTATAAGTGCACTTATAAGACTGAGAGATGGGGGCATCCCTAGTCTTGGTTAAAGGATTTCTGCCTCCCTTCCACATATACACCACTCTCAAACTCAAATGAGTTCCAGAGATTGATTGTTAGACAGGGCATCCACCTCCATGCCTAAAATACTAATGATACTTTCCCCCTTCTCCCCCACCTTCTAAAAGCCTTGCTGCTATAGAACAAAACTTACTCACTGTCATGATCTCATGGATATCATGATCGCCCCTCCTCCCTCCTCCCTCATAAAAAAATCTTTCACCCATCTTCCCCTATAGAAAAATAGCTATTAATCTCAGGACCCCTCCTCACATTGAGAAGGGGGTGGGGTCTCAATGCCTCAATAAATAATTACCTTCTTCCATTTAAAAAAATAATTTAATTTTTAAGAAAAATCCACAGGGCTTGAAGGAGACCCAACGTACATCCCAACCCATCCTCAGTGAGGAAACTGAGAACTTTTTTTTTTTTGAGGGGGTGGGGAAAGGGAGTGGAGTTAAAATTACATCTTTATTGAAAAAAACAACACATGGCATGGAGGATTTTGTAATAATTTCATTTCTATTCTCTCAAATTTAAAAACAAAAAGGTGTCAAACTAGAACCTAACTAGAGTTCAAACTCAAAAGAACAATAGAGTATTTTTTTTTTTTTTGAGGAGGAAGATGCTTGAAACTTCCTTGGCTTTTTTCTCTTGGAGCTGCCTCCATCTCTCTAGGTCAAACCCACACTATAAGCTTTCAGGAAGATGACAGAGGAATTATTAAAAAAAATATTGGGGTGGGGTGGAGGAAGCATAGAAATTCCTAGGTCAGTTTCTCCACCAGTGCCCGAGACACCCCCATTTGTCTTTGGATACTTTTGCTTATTTAAAATCAAATAACCATTTTTTCAAGAGAGTCCAAGACAGAAGAGCCAGAGGCAGTAAGGTTACAGAAAACAGCAAAGTCGGACTCTGACAAGAAGGGGCTTTGTGGCTGAGAAATGGAAGGAAAAAAGGTAAACTTCATCTAGTTATATGCAACTCTGACAAGTAGTAGAAATTTCATACCCCCTCTCCCCAACCACCCTCACTGGACAGTGGAGCAAAGAGCCCCTCTTCTTAATGAAAATTCCCCAGCTGCATCTGCCAGCAGAAAGCCCTTATCTTTGTCCCCTAGGTATTAGGGGGAAAACTTGAATTAAAAACAGGGAGGAGTACATTTTGGAGCAGGTATGGTGAGAAAGCATCTCAGGAAACTCCAAGTAGAGAAATATTAGTTTCAACCAGCACTCCAGATGCTAGGTATAATTATTCTCCTTCTCTGAACAAATCCAGGAATGGATGCAATTGCATAGTTGACACCTTTAAGAAAAGTCAAAGAGAGAAAGTGAAGATGGGACCAAGAAAGGTCCTCTGTTTAAAGCTTTTAGAAGTGGTCAGGGCCAGAACCACCTCTGTCCTGGCTTGTGCTTTGTGCAAACTGCAAAGGGCCCCCCTCCCCATTCCCAAGCAAAGGGAGCTAGGTGGCCAGAAAAAGGGATTAATCTAAGGATTAATCAGTTCACTGGGAGTAAAGTCTGTGGTTGTAACTCCAAAATGTCATGTTTCACTAATTCCCCACTTGTATAAATTACCTCCACCTCTAAAAGTCTCCAGTCCTAATATAAAAAATATCTTCTTGTAAATTACTTTTTATTAATTTCATTTTAAAATAAACGACCCACAAATCTACGGTCAGCTATGGCTCAACAAAAGAAGCCTAGATGTTAATTAAGTTCACTCCCCAGAAGTGAAGAGGAAGGAGAAATGTCACACAAGTAGAAAAAGAAATCTTTTTGTGTGTTTTTCTTCTTTTTCAAACAAATTAGTTCATAAAATAATTTTTCATTCTACTTTAAAGCAGTGCTCCTAATAGGATGGGAATAGTAGGTTTAGGTTTTTTTAGGGTTTGTTTTTGTTTAACAGTCTTGCCAGTTATCTCTCACCCACCAAGCCAAGCCCATATCCCACCCAAACTCCCATGTTTAGTTACCGATATGGCCAAAAATCATGATCTCTACAACCTATCTCTGCAAAATCCATCCAGAAAAAACCCCAAACACATAGAAGTTGCTCTTCTGCCTCTATCCCTCCACAAAATGCTTTAAAACTAAGATAATTAAAATAAAAAATAAAATCATAACCTCATCAACTGGCAGCTACCTCAACCCAGCTTGAACTGTGACCCAGAAAAGGGTAGGGAAGAACAAGCAACAATCCTCCCTTCAAAACTGGAATAAATGACACAGACTTCTTAAATTTGTTCTTTTTAAGGAGGAAACAGGACCACAGGAAAATTATTTCCTTCCACCTAGGAAATAATAAACCTTGTGATTTAAACTAAATACTGCCTTCTTTCCCCACCCCCAACCAATCACTGGCCCAGTCCTGCTAGCTTCTTCCAGGGAGAATCCCTACCCCACTCTCTACCTGAATCCAAACCAGTAGAAAGTTTATTTTAACCTTCCTTTTGTCACATGCTTTTCCAACCTACAAAGAACTTTGGTCTTTTATTCCACCAACCTCAAGCCTATTTCTCTACTAGCCTCATGGTGTCTCAATAGCTAACTGTCCCTTAACACCCCAAGATGGGGAAAGATGGGTTACTGGGTGGGACCACAACATTGTCCCCATTTGCTTCTCCTACTCTGACACACCCAGTTCCATGGGGCATACTACTGTTTGTGAGGTACTTTCCTCAGTCCCCCTACCCAGCCCTGGCCAGCTCCTAGCAGCCTGGGCTACCCATCCCCTCAACACCCTGAAGCCTGGGTTGGGTCCCACAGAAGTTATTGCATTAGCCCTACCCACAACGGGCTGGGTCACGATGAGCCAATCAGTAGCGCTTACCTGTCTTTGTTTTGCCCCCTTACCCTCCCAGCTTCCACCCCCATTCAGAATCTGTGTACCAACAGCTCCCCACCCCTTTCCTGCTCCCTCCTCCTCAGTTCCTCCCGGTAGCAGCAGGAGCAAAAGTTGCTGGTCTCAGGGTGTCCATAGAAGCTGCAGTTCGGTTGTTTGCACTTGGTCTGGGTCAGGGGAAGCCCCAAGTCTTCCACTGTCCCTCCACCCCATCCACCAGCACCATCTGGCTCTGGGGGTTCCCTGTAGCCATTACTGTAGCTGTCTGCTACACGAAAGGGGGAGGGTAACAATGATCCCCCTGGGTTTCCATCCACAGAATGAGTGTCTCTCTCCAAAGGAACTGGGTCCTGATGGGGGTAGGGCCGCCCTGAGGAGCACTGTCTAGGGAAAGTAGCATAAGAGGGGAGTTCCCCTCCACAGGGACCCCCTGCCACCTGCCTCCCAAGGTCCTGGCAGTGGGGACCACTCCCAGCTGGCCTGGGGATGGTGAAGCCCCCAGCGTGGCTGGTAGAGAATGCAGCCTTGGGCTCTGGTGGGGAAGGGCTCAGAAGCTCTTCTCCCCCATCTGGCTCTGGTTTCTTTGCTGGGGGGGGCCCACTTCCACCCCCTCCATTCATTTTCCTTTCTGCCTCTTTCTGTTTCTGCTCAGCCTGGAATCTCTCCTCAGCATCTGCCAGGTACCGCTGGATCATCTCCTCCTGGTACTGGTGTCGGTGACTCATCTTCAGGTTTCCAGCAAAAATAAACTTACGTTCCCCCTGCATGGCAATTCTCATAATGCTCAAGCTCAGTCTCACCTCCTGGCTATACTTGCTCCCTCCATCACCTGGAGACTCAGGTGCAGGCTTTTCAGGCCCACCGATATCCCCAGATGCATCCTCCTTGCTGCCCTTCCAGCCCTTGACTGAGCCTTTCTTTTTCTTGTCCAGTATCTCACTGCTACTAGGTGGCACCCCAGACCCCACCCCAATCCCAACAGGTTTGGCACCCTTGCCATGCATTAGGCCCCCCATGTTCTTCTTGAGTTTACTGCCCAAAGTCTTGCCAAAGCTGCCCAACTTGTTGGCAACTGAATCTGCTCTCTTCTTATCCTTCTCCCGATCTCGCTTTGGCTTCTCTTTTCGCCCACTTCCCCCATTGCTGGTAGAGTTGCTGCCAACTGATTCCTTGTCAGATTCCCCTGATTCTGGGGTAGATCGGGGTTCATCCCCAGCTGAGGCTGTGGGGGACTCAGGTTGGGCCAAGGGAGCCTAGGAAAGACAAAAGCATCATTGAAGATTACCCCACATTTCCACTTACCTCCTTCCCATTCCCACCCCCAATTTCTTCAGCAACTCTCTGGAATGGTGGTGGAGGGGTTGGTTTATTCTCTTTCACTAATCACTGAGGAATATAACTGCTGTGACAAGTAAGGAGTTGTTCCTGGTTTTTAACTTTCATCCCAACCACCACACCTGGACTTCCTGTGGTGGTTCAGTCTCAAGCTAGAATAGAGCCTAGATATTCCTGTGGGATTCTAAGCAACACCCAGCTTGTCTGTGTAGGGTTGAGTTTACAAATGTCTCCTTCCCTCCCACTCTGCCTAACGTGCCTTATGTATTCCATCCAGAGCTAAGCTCCTTTCTCCCACCTAGCCTAGGTTTCCCCCACAACAATGGGTCCCCCCACTAGTGAAAGATGAGCCATGACTGTGAAGGCAGAGAAGTTCACCTGGGCATCAGAAGGTAAAGAGATCCATTTCACATTCATGTAGCTATGTAGCAGGTGTAATTTTGCCTCCAGGGACAGGGTCACACTGCAGGAAGGAAAAGAAGGAATCAAAACCCAAAGGCTTCAAAGGGGGTAAATGAGACTACAGTCTGTCAGTGTTTGCCAAGTTCATAACAATAAAAAAATAAAAATCTGAGAAAAATAATAAAGAGTGAAAGTCAAGTATAGGAATTGTACTAGGTCAGGTAAACTAGGTCATTACTCAGATATTGGGGATATTAAGAAAGGGAATAGGGAAAGATTTGAGTATTGTTCTAAATGTATTTATTCTCCAGGTTTCCCAGATTCAGGGTTGGGGAGGGTTTGGAGGGCCTAGAAAAATCATTTTATTCTTGCTCTATTTTATTCATATATTTTCCAAATTCGGAGGTAGAAGGCTAGAAAAACTAGACATCTGAGATCTGGGAGTTTGCTTCTCCTGATATTCCAATTTTACAAGGCCACAAACCTACAGTGGACAATTTTGGGTATTTTAAATCCACCCTCATTTACATCTTTGTCAGGGCAGACAAATCCAGCCATAAGAAACAATAATTTGATAGCCCTGCCTGACCTCTCAGGTCTTGTTTTGTTTTATTTTTATTTTTTTTAATTTTTGTAATGTCTATAATATTAAGGACGGAACTATCATCTCTATTCCACTGAAAGGAGGAAACAAAAATCTCTGTTTTTGTGCCACCAACCCCCCCCCCCAAAGAAACTGTAAAAGCAGCTATGCAACACCACAATTCTAGTATTAGCCTATGGCCAGCCCTCCTCAGATATGGGATATTGCAGGTGCTATCATAGATCCATTTTGAGATTGGAAGACTTGTTGTGGAGGTGCTAAGAAGTATGCAAATATATTTGTGAAGATCTTAAACAGAGAATCCATTTGCCTGACCTGGCCAGCCTGACGTTGTCACTCTCATCCTTGCCCCACTCCCAGCTCTTTCCAGGGTCCACTGCAAAGTGTAAGGGTAACAGCTTGTGTTCGGAGTCTGTGAGTGGGATCACTGCTAGGGAAGGGGAGAGGAGTAGGAAGTAAAGAAACAGGTCATTAAGAAGCCTCTGAGTAACCAGACACAGATCAGCCTGCACTGAAAGGAAAAGGGAATAATTACCATATCTACCAGACTATTCTCTACTCAATTATCTATTTTGTGGAGTTAACTTCTTCCTGCTACACAGCCTCAAGAGAGCCTTCAGTCCACTCTCAGCGAACAATTAATGGGGATCACTTACTGCCTCTGGATCAGACTGTCAGGCAGTCTGTGCTGAGAGACCAAACTCATCTGAACATAAACGTAAGCAAAAGAAAGTCCTATAACCCAGTTACCCCGCTGAACAGGGTCCTGTTCCATGACAGAGTGAGAAATCCAAATGCAATGACATACTGGACACACCAACGTCCTTGTGACTTTTAAGGCTTGATCTAATATTCCCTTCTACTGCCAAGAACTGTTTTAGCACAAGCTTTTCCTTAACCTCTTGTTTCAATTCCCCCATGAGGAAACAAGGCATCGTCAAAGAAGGAAGATGGACAGAAACCAGAGACAAAGACACCATCATCATCACCTTGCTCCTTGGAGTTCTCTTTCTGCTCCATAGACACCAGTGCAGAGAAATGAGCCTGGTCATAGGCCAATACCAGGGGTGATCGGTGACACCGGCTGGCAGGGACTTCCAAGGGCAGATAGATCCCCCCAAAGGGGATTGGAGCAAATGCTGCAGAAGAAACACAAAGGACAAAATCATTAAGCTGATCAATTCCCTTGCCTAGGAGAGATCTTCCTACCTTCTGCCACTTGTATATCCCCAACAAAGACTAGTTAACACTCTCCTCTTCCAGAAAGTCTTTGCTGATTAACTCCAATCAGTCTGTTACATCTTCTCAGCATTTGTATTTTATTTCCCCAGTGTGTGTTATGCTTGTATATTCTCCCCACCTCCCCCGCCCTCTCAAAGGCTTAGTACCTATTTCTACACAGAGTTCAGATGAGGACATGTGATTCAGTGACCCACCTTCTCCTCCTGAGTCCCTAAGCATGGTGTCTGCCACGACAACAATTGGTCTCTTAAGCACGTGTGCAAGAACAAAGACATGGAACTCTTCCAGGCTCTCATAGACAGGTTCTTCTGAACTCTCCACCCTGAAGTCAAAGGAGCAGAAAAGTAAGCCTATGAAGACTGAGTACTCTTGTCAAGAGATGAAGGGAAAACACTGGGGTGCAATGGCACAGCTCTGGACCAGTGTCTACTAGACCAGTGTCTACTAGACCTTTTTTCTACTCCTGGCTCTGTAACTAACTAGCTGTGTGACTAGAGCCACATCACTTCTGGAAGCTTTCCCTACCCCTCTCTATAAAAGAATGGTCAGGCTGGAGAAAAAAGTATATCAAGAACAGTTCATAATAATTTTCTGGATCAAATAATCATGATGCGCAGGAGTGACACTAAGGAATATGAAGTGAATGACATCTGATTGTTGTCACTAGTACCCATCACAAGTCTGGACCATTCGAATTAAAATAGTTAAGATGTCACAGGTTCTTGAAGGCAACCAACCATGTGCTGAGGCCCAAGCTGATACGAGGACTCACTCTACATAGGAAACCTATTCAGTGTTTTGAGGCCTGCCAGCCAAAACCTCCCCTTTAGGAGCCCCATTAGGGGGAACAATATCAAGTTACGTCTTCTTTAAAAACACCTGAGGGTCTATCATATTCTTTCATGGGGGTTGGTTAAAGACTCGCATTCACTTTTATCCAGGGACTTAAAATCACTACTAAAATGGCCCCCAAAAATCCCCTTTTTTCTACATAAATTCCTAGTCACCACAATTATAAGAAGCTAATTTTATTTCCCCCAAACCACCCCAAAGCAAAATCCCCTTCCAACAGGCCCCCTCCAAACACTTTCCGGGAAAAAACTATACAAACCATCCCAAAGGAAGGGAAACTTGCAAACTAAAGAGGACCTGAACCATTTCTCCAGGATGCACAGACCTTTCCATGAGGCAAAAACCTCTAGGCCTAAGCAATCACACACAGATGGCATTATTATTAATAATGGTGATGATAAAGATAATAATAATAATAATAATAGTTAACATTGATACAACCCTTCCCACATGCCAGCATTTTTATTATCTTAATTGATCCTCATTTGAACCCCGGGAGGTTATTTTTATTATTATCCCTATTTTACAGATAAGAAAACTGAGGCAGAGTTTAAGTGACTTGCCCTAGGTCACACAGCTAGCCAGTGTCTGAGTCATATTTGAACTCAGGTCTTCCCAACTCTGGGCCCAGTGCTCTACATCCAAAGCACCACTTAGCAGTCATAAGGAAAAGCTACAGAAGATCAACTGGAAATATATAAAAAAAGAAACCCCATCCTAGTCAGGCAAGTCCTTCCATAGCGTAGATCCCAAGAAACTATTTGAGCGAAGAACCCTGCCCCTTCTTAGCACTGATTTATCAAGACAGTCTTTGGAAAATCAACAAACTGTGATATCAGTGATGTGATGATGATATTATTGCACTGAAGATCCATCTGACCTTTCCCCAATGCCAGCTGCCTAGGCAAGATGGAAACCCACAAGTATGGCAACAATGGGCTCAATCCTAAACCTTCTTTGCAGTAAAATGAGTGTCCATTTGGAGTTTACCTTGTTGGATAGTGTGACACATTGTTCTAAACTTACTTTCTGCCAGAGTGCTTTCCAATTTCCCAGCTGTTTTTGTTCAATTGTGATTACTTACCAAAGTAACTCCAGTCTTTGAGTTTATCAGACATTACTCTGTGTGTTTGCTTCTATATAATGGGTACCTAATTTCTTCCACTGATATCTCTCCTGTGCTCTCCCCTTTCTCTTCCTCTCTGGCTCTCTCTCTTTTAACTAGTACCAACTCATTTTAATGATCACTGCTTTTTAGCACAGTTTAAGATCTGGTATTGACAGACTCACACTTTTCCCCTTCCTACTTTTTTTTCCCCATTAGTTACCCTTAAGATTTTCTTAACCTTTGTTCCTCCATGTGAATTTCATTACTATTTTTTTCTAGTTTTACAAAATATTTCTCACAGTTTGATTAGTATGACCCTGGATAAGTAAAATGATATGGGTAGTACTGTCATTCTTATTATATTGGTTCAACCTACCCACACATAATTAACATTTCTCCAATTACTTAGGTATGATTTAGTTTATGGAAAATGTGTTTTGTAGTTGGATTCAGATATTTCCCAGGTGAATCTTGGTAGGTACACTCACCCAAATTTTATAGCTTCTATGGGTTATTTTGAGTGGAATTTCTCTTTTTAGCTTTTCCCACTAGATTCTATTGATATATATATAAAGGAATGCTGATGAGTTATGTAGACTTATTCATATCCCACAACTTTGTTGAAGTTATTACTTTAATTAGCTTTTGTTGATTTTCTAGGGTAAGTTTCTTGTTTTTTTTCTGTTTTTTTGGGTTTTTTTTTGGCTAGGCAATGGGGTTAAGTGACTTGCCCAGGGTCACACAGCTAGTAAATGCTATGTGCCTGAGGCCGGATTTGAACTTAGGCTCTCCTGACTTCAGGGCTGGTGCTCTATCCACTGCACCACCTACCTGTCCCTTCTAGGGTAAGTTTCTAAGTAAATTCTAAGAAAATCGTATCATTCGTTTCCTCTTTGTCTATGCTTATTCTCTCAATTTCTTTTTCTTGGCTTATTGCATGCTAACATTAGCATTTCTAGAATTATGTTAAATATAGTGGTAATTAACAGGCACCTTTGCTTTATCCCTGATCTTACTAGAAAGGCCTCTAATTTTTCACCATTAAATATAATGTTTGCTTTTGGAATTAGGTAGATATTATTTACCCTATGAAGGAGAGTTCATTTATTTCTATGATTTCTATACCTATTAAGAGGTTGTTGAAATTTGTCAAAAAGCCTTTTCAGCATCTGCTGATATAATCATATGGTTTTTATTATATATGTATTATTAACATGATATTTAATCTCCTTACGTTGAATAAACCCTACATTCTTGGTATAAATCTAACTTGATCATAATGTATAATCTTTATAACATGCTGCTGTAGCTTATTCGTAAAAATGTTACTTTAAAAATTGTCAACATTCACTAGTAGTTTGCTTCCTCTGCTTTGTCTCTCCTTGGTTTAGGTATCAAAATCATATTTGTATCACATAAAGATACTGCAAAAGTACTTTCTTTTCTTATTTTTGCAAATAGTTTATGTAGTATTGTAATTAATTGTTCTTTGAATGCTTAATAGACATCATGTGTAAATCCATATGATCCTGGAAAATTTTTTCCTCTCTGGGAGTATATTTAGGGTTTATTAAATTTCTTTTTCTGATATTAGGTTATTTAAAGAGTGTTTCTTCTTTTATTAATCTGGATGTCATAATTTTGTAAGTATTCATGTATTTTCTCTAAGTTGTCAGCTTTGTAAGCATGTAATTGCAAGAAATAGCTTTTGATAATGTCCTTAATTTCCTCTCCAATTGTTCTTACTCTTTTTTCATTTTTGATCCAAATAATTTGGCTTTCCTCTTTCTTTAAAAAAAAAAAAAAAATCAGGTTAGCTAATTGTTTATGTAGTTCATTCCCCACCCAAACCCCCCCCAATCAAAATAAAAGACAGCTCCAAAGTTTTATCGATTTCATGATCTTTTTGCTTTCAATTTTATTAATCTCTTCTTTAATATTTGACATTATCATTACTTAGGGATTTTTTATTTATTGTTTTTAAAGTTTTTAAAATTACATGCCCAATGGTTTGTTCTTTTTCTCTTTTCCTGATGAAAACCTAGATATACATCAATTTTCCCCTTACAAGTATTTTAACTGCATCTCACAAGTTTTGTATGTTGTCTCATTTAAATAATTTCTTTAAAGAAATTTCTAAAAATATCCTGATAACTGCATTTCAATAAAATAGGTTTCCACAGTAATCTTACATGTTCTATTTTATGCATTTTAAAACATTATTCTGAGAAGGGATTTACCACTGTCAAAGGGTTCCATGACCAAAACCAAACAAAATGAAACAACCCACGTCTGTCTTATCACAGTTTGCTAATCGAAGACAGGTCAAGATCCACATAGGATCATACCATACTGATCCTTCAAAGGTACAAATATAAATAATTCAACAAATAGGAGTCATAAAATACAAATACCCAGATGCAGAATATAGATTCTCCAAAACTCAAAGAGTTCAATAAGTCTTTAAGTTTCCTTCTTAATTTGTGGGGAAGCAAGTATCAATTGCTTCTTATGAACTATATATCTAGAATCATCAGGTTTCTCCCTAAAAACTATAATTGAATAGGCTGGACCCTGAATTTTCTTACACTGATTTCCCACGCTACTTTGGCTCTGATATGAGCCATCATTCACTCTAAGGCTTCTGCTGCCATAGCCTCATCTGGCTCACTTGTCATTACATCACTAATATAATGGTAGACCTCAACATCCTCAGGAAGTAAAGCCTCTTTAAGTCTTTGCTCAGTCTGTCAATTAGCATTTATTAAGTGCCCGCTGTGTGTCAGATACTGTCCTAAGCACTGGCCTAATATGAGGAAGCTGCCCAAACACCTAAGGAGGTTGTTAGATATTAGTAATCAGGTTACTTTATGTCAGCTTCATAAGGATAGTCCAATTTCTATTGGAGATTTTGAGGAACAAAACATGAGGGAAAGAATATCCTTACTCGGGTGGATATGGATATTAGACTCCCTGTTTAGGTCGTAGTTGTGGTAGCTGACAGGAGGAGGAGTGAAGGTGTATTTTGTGGGTATGGATATTAAGAGTTCTGGGGGATCAGTTAACTATCTGGGAGCTTTCAGCAGCTTCTATGCCAGTTACTGTGGGCAGGGCTAACGGGAATACCCTAGAATAGCATGAAACATCACCTGGAATTACTTGAAACATCTCATGGAGTTAATCCTGAGCAATACTGGAGGGCAGGCAAAAGACATCTCACCAGTAATAGAGATGAAGAAGGTTGGCATGTTCTATCATACAGATTTCCCTTTGAATAACCTTGTGCTACCAGTGATGAAGGCAGATGGAACCTGGTGATTAACAGTGGAATACTGGTAGTTGAATAAAGTAGTTATGCTAATTGCAGCAGCTGACAAGATCAGGAGACATAAATAGTGACACAGTGGTTACTGCTTCAAGTCCTGGAATAGTACAGAGTCTTCTAAATGAAATCCACAACCACTCAAGATAATCCACACAGTTTAACAATTTGCAGACTATGCAATACAGCTGAATGCAAAGCCTATCAAGTAGGTCCCTCAGTATATACATCTTGGCTAGACACTGCGCCAAGAATCTAAAAGAAGGAAGAAAACTGGATGGAGTTTTGGAAACTACACAGCTGGTCCCTGAAACAAAAATCTTTTTCATACCATTATCCATTTAGATAATGGATAATGAAGCTAGGTGGCACAGTGGATAGAGTGCTGGGCCAGAGTCAGGAAGACCTGAATTCAAATGTGACCTCAGCCACTTAGTAGCTTGTGTGACCCTGGGCAAGTCACTTAACTCTGTTTGCCTTAGTTTCCTCATTGTAAAATAAGCTGGAGAAGGAAATGGAGAACCACTCCAGTATCTTTGCCAAGAAAACTCCAAATGGAGGAAGGGAGAATCAGACGTGATTGAAACGAAGACGACGACAACAACATCCATTTAGATCTACGTAGGGGGAAAATGGGGTGGTCTAGTGAAGAGATGGCCTTGGAACAAGGAAGATTGAGGACCAAGTCCCATCTCTGACATGCACTCTCTGGGTGACCTATGGTGAGTTACTCAACCTCAAAATGCTCCAGGCAACTCTCTGAGACTCTTTTTCAGAGAAGGTGCCAATTGTGAATTGGGTAAAGGGAGTTTCCTCATCCTGGAGTTTCCTAAACTAATGAAGTCACTGGTCCAGTCTCTCTGCTTATTCAATTGGTAGTGCTATATGGCTATGAATCATGAAATACCCTTATCTCCAAAAAGTCAAAACTGCTGGGGGCTGGAAGGGCAATGGAGAGCTGGGCAGTGAGTATAGCAGTCTATTAAATACAATCAAGGACTTGTAAAAGATACCTTATGATCTAAGAGAAATATGATCAGTCTCCTCCCTGCCTTGGTTGCAGAAGCCTCATCAACTCTGAAGGGCCAGAGGACAGGGCTTTTTCACAAGCACCCCAGCAGCATCCCTCTGACAGCAGTCACAAGTGTCTCTATCAGGAACCAAGGACAGACTATGCCAATGAGAAAAGGTAGACTCAAAGCTTAACAAAGAGTCCAAGGCAGCTAGGTGGCGCAGTGGATAGAGCTCCGGGCCTGGAGTCAGGAGTACCTTAGTTCAAATCTGGCCTCAGATCAGACACTTGATACTTACTAGCTGTGTGACTCTGGGCAAGTCACTTAACGCTGACAGCCTCACTTAAAAAAAAAAAAAAAAAGCCCACCACCACCCCTAAGGGGGACATCCTGAGGATCTCAGGTGGGAGCTGTCACCCTTTTTGCCACATATGCTCTTTAAGCTCAACTCCCACAGATTATGTATGAACTGGCAAAATAGTGTTATCACAGACTTTTGCTGGGATGTTATATACCAACTATACTACTGCAGTAAACACGTTTTAAGAACTTGTTACATCTGGCTGACTGATGCCAACTGATAATCATGAGGGAAAGCACACCAGTGGGGATTCATAAGTTATAGCACTTAATCCCTCAAGGTTAGTCTTAGAAACCTTAAGGAAGATGGAGCAGCCACAGTCTTAGGAGCCAGTGTGAATAAAGGTTGGGAGAAAAGTTCCAGAACCTGTGATACTGCTTATATTTGTATTCGTCCCACAGCAATACATACCATAGGCATTAAAAAAGTGTTTACTGAGGGAGTGGAAAGAGGCTGGAGAGTAATGGTTCTAAGTCTTTCGGAGGTATCAGCAACAGAGAGGTAATCACCATCTCTTCACATTCAACTAGTTTAGCAATTTCTCCAATTTCTTCCCCTCTTCCCACTCCTACTACAATCACTGGCCCAACACAAAAATGGAAACATTATTTCTACCAACTCTTCCTCCAGCCTCTTTCTTCCTTGAGCTTAACATTTAAAGGAAGGACCTAGTACCAGCTCAAGCCACATCTGCCAAAAAAAAAAAAAAAAAAAAAAAGATGCTACAGATGGTGGTTAACTTAAGTTCATGGGTCAGCACAGGTTTGATCTGTGGCACCAAAAATATCCAAATGTTAAAGAAATAGTACAAACTGATCCCACGGGATACTTTATTCTCCCCCATCCCTACCCCCCATATCTTCTTCATGTCTCTTCCTCATTGATCAAAAGTGACCTCTTTCAGGAAGCTAATCTAGATTAAACTCACCTTAACTTTACAACTCCTTCTGCATTCATGTAATCAGCTTCCATTACTTGTATGTGTAAAAAAAAACCGTTCTTTTTGTTTGTCAATTATTTTAAGTGAACTGTGTCCAGTTTTCACTGGATGGAACATTCCTATGACAAGGTCCAGGGCTCCTGCTCCCTCTAGCAGAAAACTCTGCAGACAGGAAGCACTCAAATACAAATGGAGAATTTACTATTTCTTACTCCCTCCCCCACACACATACCCTCCACAGCTGGCTCCGTTGGTTCCTATATGCATTCGGGGTTCACTTGAAGCAAGTTTGATGAGCTCATTCCATTCCTTCTGCCATTCCTCCTCTGTATACACAAGCCCAGACTATGGGAAAAAGACAGAGAAGTGATTAGGTGATTATGATGTTGGCTCCCAAGGACCCTTCATCTATATCCTACTCAAATATCTTCATCTATATCCTTTCATTCACATTCAAAAGTGATTTATACTACAAATTCAACTCAACTATTCAAGTGAATGGTAAAGGGAGCTTTGCCAAAAATAATATAAACTGAAAGATAATACAAAAATATTATTTATTGGTTTGGGGATGCCATATGTAATTATGGAAACAGATTTACCACACTAGTTACTAGAAGAATATTCAAATAGCTTTGCACATATTTATTGGAGAAAAACAAAACCAGACCTATTCCTTGTTCCTCACCGCTACTTCCAGATCCTCCCCTTCCAACATCACTCAATAACTTCTCCTTCCACTTGGACTCCAAACATATTTATCAGAGAGCAATTTTCTAGCCCTCTTCCCTCCCCCTACTTCTCCTATTCTCCTTCCTTTCTAAAGAAGTTCAGTACCTGACTCAGTCACAGAATAACAGAATTCAGAATTGGAAGAGTCCTCAGCAACCATCTAATCGAATGCTTAACTGAAAGGAATTCCCATTAAAACATTATAATTTTTACTTTTTATTATTCTGAACCTGACAAATACAAACAGACATGAACTTTTAAATATAAAGAGAACAGGAAGAGAACTATATATGAAACCACAAATGCTTATTGTCTACAGCTTCCTTTAAAAAAAGTATATATAACAAATTCATCAGGTTAGTTTCAAATCTATTCTTCCATATCCCTCTGAACGTCATTCTGTTTCTCTTCTGTACATTTCAAAAATGCTTCACTGAGCCTCGATTCTTTTTTTTGCATCCTTCTTGCTTGCCCCCATCTCCCCACAAACCAAATTGAATGCTCCCGCCCCGAATTTTTTTAAGCTTCCCTTATAACAAATAAGCATAAGCAAACTAAACAAATCCACACACACTGGCCACATCTGAAAATGTAGGTCTCACTCTATACCTCAGTCTATCAACTCTCCCTAGCTAGCATGTTCCATCATTGGTTTTCTAGAGTCCCAGTTAGTTACTATATCAATCACAGTTATGTCTTTCAAAGTCTTTTTTCTTTACATTACATAAATTGTTCTCCTGGTTCTGTTCACTACATTCTGCACCAATTCATAAAATAGTTTCCATGAAATTGTCCCTTTCATAGTTTCTTACAGAACCTATATTCCATTACATTCACATACTATAATTTCAACCATTCAGGCACTTACTATTTCTAGTTCTCTGCTGCTCTAATATAAATATTTTTGTACACATATACATATGAACACATATTCTCCTGATCTAGTAAAATAACTAGAAGCAGTACTGCTGCATTAAAGGGCAGACATGGGTCAGTGACTTTTTGGACATAATTCCAAATTACTTTCAGGAATGGTTAAACCAGTTCACAAATCAACATCACATTAGTGTTGACATCTTACCATAGTCCCTCCAATTACTGTCATTTTCCTTTCTCATCATCTTTGCCTATCGGTATGAGGTATCTTAATCAGTGTTTCTCTTATTATCAGTGATTGGGAACATTTTTTTTCATCATTTTTTTTTTAATCATAACATATCTTCCCAAGTTTCTCTGAATAGTCCACATTAACCATTTATTATAAAACAAAAATAATACATCATATTTATATACCACATTTTGTTCAGTCATTCCCAAATGATGAGCACCCACAAAAAAGTAAAGCCATAAAACCCAATTAATTTTTTTACTCAAACTCACAATGCCTATTCCAAACCTTATCCCTCCTCAAGAAACCTCCACTTCTCCACCACTCTCCCTTACAGCAGAGACTCTTACTTCATATTTGAGAAGATAAAGGCCATCTAATGTGGAGCTCCCTCTTTTCCCCAATTCTACCTCTCAAATATCATCATTCCCCATCCTCCCCTCTTTTGCTCCAGTCTCAAAGAAAGAAGTCGTCCTTGTTCTTGCCAAACTCAATCATTCTACTTGAGCCCTTCCAAGAATTTGTGCAAAGATCATCTTTTGATTTGCTAAATCCCATGGCCATTCCTCAGGCTTCATCTTTTCTAACCACTCCTTCCTCCTACATACTCTCTTCACTGTATTTCCATGACACTGTTCTCTACTGGTTCACTTCTTTACCTGACAGTTCTTTCTCAACTCCCTTTGTGAAATCATCATTCTTGTCTTATCTATCCCCTTTTCGTAGTTATACCAAAAGGTTTTGTACAGGCCCCTCTTCCCATCTCTCTTCATACCTTCCCTTAGTGATCTCAGCAGTTCCTGATTATTCAATTATCATCCCTACGCAGATGATTCCCATATCGAGATATCTAATCATCTCTCTTAAGTTCTAGTCCTGAATCACCAACTGCCAGATGGACATTTCTACCTGGATGCTCCAAAGGCTTCCAAACTCAGTATGGCCTACCCTTAACTCTTCTAATTTCGCTACTTCTGTCCAGGGCACCCCTATTCTTCTGGTCACCTGGGTTTGCAATCTAGGAGTTTTCCCTTTCCCTCATTCCAGTTATCCAGTATGTTGCCAATTCCCATCAATTTTAACTCCACAACATCTCACATGTCTCCTTCACTCACACCGAACCACCCTAATTCAGACCCTCATCACCTCTTACCCAGACTTTACAACAGTCTCTTTTCTGGTCATTCTACTTTCTTCCTTTACACATCCTCCACACAGCAACCAAAACAATAACACTAATGCACAGGGTTCTAACCATGTCATTATTCTCCTGCTTAAAACATTTCAATGGATCCCTGTTGCCACTAGAATAAAATAACAAGTCCTCTGTTCAACATTTAAAGCCATTCACAATCTGACTCCAACCCATCTATCCATTTTTTTCACATTATTTCTCCTCACTCCATATTTCAACCTACTCAATGGTCCCTAAACATGACATCTACCTCTGTGCCTCTACATAGGCTATCCCCAATGCCTAGAATAATAATAGCTAATAACAGCTAACATTTATATAGTGTTTGTTATATGCCAGGCACTGTGCTAAGCACTTTACAATTATTATATCTCATTTAATCCTCACAACCCCAGGAGGTAAGGGCTATTATTATCCCCATATTTTACAGATGAGGACACTGAGGCAAATAGGAAGTGAAGTGACTTTCCCAGGGTCACACAGTTAGTAAGTGTCTGAGTACTCAGGTAATGCTGACTCCAAGTCTAGCATTCTATATCCACCCCGATGCCTAGCATGTTCTCTTTCCTCATCTCTACCCCGCTGGAGTATCTAGCTTCCTTTAAGTTGATTTCATTTTTATTTTTGTATCACGAGCATCTAGCATAGAGCCCAGCACACAACAGGCACCTAATAAATGTTACTGGATTGAATTAAATGATGAGAGAGGAAGTCACCCCAGAGACATCTCAGATATGGGGAACAAGCTTTTCTTCAATTAAAAACAAGCAAAAGGAAACAGAGGCAGCATTGGGTAATAGAGAGAAAGCCTTCTTTATGATGTGGCTGACTTCTGCCCAGCAACAATGAGAGCCTTGCTAAATCTGTATCTGCCCAGTAACAGGGGGGCCCTATCTGTTGATAAGAAAACCTTATTATTTTCTGTATATGTGACTTACCCCTAATGTTCATACCCATATCCTTGAATGTTGCAAGTTAAATTCCCTGCTTTGTGACCACATCCCTGAACTGTCTTGTAAAGTACTCAACACACCTGCGTCTCTTTTCTTGCCTCCCCTTTCCTGACATCCTTCCCTGTGGCTAACTGCCCACGTGGGAGCATGCCCCCCATCCTATACCCAAAACTTGGGTGTAAAAGTAAGCCCCGGTCTTATTCCAAGCTGCTAGTCTTCACCCAGGACTAACCTGCCACTTTTGAGATAACAAAGTTCTCTTGACTAGGAGAACCTCTGCCCTCTGGATTCTTTCTGGACAACCCAACTCCGAATATCATCTACCTCTTCATTTAGAGTCAGAACAATTTGGATTCAATGCCTTTCTTCTGATATATACTAGCTGTGTGATGATGGGCTAGTCACCCAAGCAACTAAGACTAAAAGTTATAGACACTGCATCAAGGAAAGGAGTTTCCAAAAGAGAAACTCCCTACAACTGACAAAATTATAAATCTGGGCAAAAAGAAGAAAAAAAATTAGTTAAGCAAATAACCCATAATTAAAGCATATGTAGTTGATTATGCTACTAAAGAAAACCACATATAAAGATTTCCCTCCTTCCCTAACTGCTAAATAGGTCAGCTAAGTGGCTCAGTGGAGAGAATGCCAGACCTGGAGTCAGGAAGACTTATATTCTTGAGTTCAAATCTGGCTTCAGACACTAGTCGTGGGATTGTGGACAAGTCACTTCACCCTGCCTGCCTCTGTTTCCTTATCTGTCAAATGATCTGGAGAAGAAAAAGGCAAAGCACTCCAGTATCTCTGCCAAGAAAAAAAATGGGGTCACTAAGAGTCAGACAACTGAAATGACTAAACAACAACTAAATATATATCTTGGCCACTAGGGGGAGTATCTTCCCAGATTACTAGCTATCACTAACTTCTATTCGTCCACTCCTTAACAGCAGGAAAAGAAAGCCCTGTATCAATTCAGAAGCTCAAATCTACAGGAAAAGCCAACTACTGAGAAACACATCAAGTGAAAAAAAATAATAATCTGAAGTGGCGATTTTTTTTGGAGAGGGGAAATATAAGTCACTCCATTTTTTTAAACAGAGACACAAGAAACACTACTCAACAAACAACAAATAAACAACATATTTCAGATACAAATTACAGTTAAAGGAGAAAGGTGGAAAGGTGAGAGAAAAGAGAAACCAAAAGAAAGAAGAAAGAGAAACACAAAAACGGACTGACAGTGACACAGATCAGAGTGAAAGAGATAGTCAAGAAGTGAGGAATAGAAATAAGAAAGATGGATGGGAGGATAAATAGAAAGACAGAGAGGCTTAATAAGTTCATACAAACGTACCAAATAAGAGAGATGTTAAATATAATCTGATGAGCCTACTGATTGGCTAAATATTTACCAAAGACCTGAAAAAGCATAGTTCCTAACTCACTGTACTAAATTTCGATAGAATAAAATCCTCTATAAGTTCAGGAAGTTCCTCATTGGGAGCTCTGTAAACCAAAGAAATCAGAGGTTTGGTTTCCCCTTCCCCCTCCTCAAAATTTTTTAACTGACATTTTCAAAATGCGTTATTTTTTTACATAAGTTTTGGAAACACGAGTGTTCCAAAAATCCTTTCTCATTTTTCATAGGAAAAAAAAAATCCTTATTTTTCACCTCCCTGAAAAGTAGAAACTGTCATGTTTCATTTTACAGAGGGAAAGGTTATCTACTTTCATGGAATAAAATCAATAATTTGTTTCACATCAGTAAGAACTTAAAGCTGTTTTATAGCTAGAGGCATAAATGATACCATCTGTTAGACACGTCATCACCAACAAGCATCTGAGTACCTACAATGTGCAAAGAGCACAGTGCCAAATATTCTGTAGATGGGTGGTTCTTGTCTCCTGCCCTATCCTCCAAGAATCTCTGTCCTATGGGGTAATTTGAATTTTATGCACTTTTGAAGGTAGTAAAAATACAATAGTAGTAGAATGAGAACCTAGCAAGTTCTACCTTTGGGGATCTGCCTAGATAACACTGGAAGGTTTTCCCATTTAGATTCTCCTACCTCCTTATTCTGCTGTGTTTGCTGCCACCTCCAACGCCGTCTTAGTGCCTCCTTCTCCACTCCCTTCTCCATCAGTGAGTAAAGTGCCTTACGCAGCATTAGGTCCCGATCATGGAAACCCCACATCCCTATAGAAGGAGAGAACTTGAGAAGGAAAAATGGCAGCGGCAAGCACTGAAGCAAAGTAGGCTGAGCCTCAAGTTCAAAGACTGTATATTTCAGAGAACAAGTGAATAGACCAGAGAACCGTGTTCCTCCTGACCTCTGCCCAATCTATTTCAGGTTGCTACAACTCCCAGGCACCATGTTTCAAGGAGAGGCAGATCCTGATTTACTGGTTGTGAAACTTTTAGAAGGGCTCTATCTCTACAAACCCCTATTAAGGAATCTTCACAACTAAACAAAGTCTAACACACTAAAAATCAAAAATATCAGAAAAACTAATCTTAAAAGAGTACTCCCTCTATACATAACCAATATTCACACTGTCCTAGAGTTGTGGGTGTGTAAAAATTTGGGCTGGAGCTATTTCCTGATGCACTAAAGTGAGATAACTTTAAGCAGAACATAGCAGGATAAGAAGAACATACAGAAATGTAGTTTTACACACATCTACAGACTGCTGGGAAACCACAGAAGAAGAAAGAATGGGCTGTCATGCAGCCATAAGAGATGGGGGAGATGAGGGAGGGAAGGAAAACAGTTCTCTGGACAGATGAAGACTACCAAGAGCTGCAAGCAGAGGCTGCTATTTTAACTCCAAAAATCATCTTTATGGATTCACAATGAAGTAATGACTATTGATTATGTATGTGAAAAAAGAGGAAAAGACAGACATGCTTTTCATCCCAAGTAGTATGAAAGGTTAAGTTATGAAAGCGGGTGACAGTTTAATGCAGATATGCTCCCTAATGGAGCCTACACTGTGCCTGCTTTCTTTCTACTGTCTCTGTTCCCTGAGCTGGCTGGCTCAGCACTGACACATGTGTCTCACCTAAAAGTCAGATGATGATGCACACAGGAGGTCAGACTTAACGGCTCCCCTCTCTGCATGGAGGACACTCTAGAATTGTTCAAATGGATTTCCTTCATATCTCAGAAATTCAGCTGCCTCTTTTGACAAAAATATTATCTGCCCTTGGGCTCCACAGTTTTCCTTCCTGTTCCCCAAACCAGAAATCTTGGAGGAGGTCAAAAAACCAGGCCACGACTTACCAAGAGAAGCTGCATGCAGGAGGCAATTTCCATCTCCTGTTGTTGCCAAAGGCAGAAGTCTTTGGCAGGTCGGGTCCACACTTACCCACCAGTTTAGACGCCCTACAGAAACATTGAGGATGGCAAGAAATGGACAAAGTAGGTTAAATAATCATCCTTTCCCTCAAGCCCTGAGCTTCTGGTCCTGCCAAAATGACTCAAATTAAAATGTGAATAATCCCACCAAGCATGGATCACTTTTTTACTCTTAAATTCCTCTGGAGTCAGTCTGAAGCAACAAAGTTCAAATGGTTAGAGAGAAATGCTAATAAGGCTGAGGCTGCAGGTTCATAGCCTTGATACTGTATGGCCAGAGAGAGCTTCTTTACCTTATTCAGCTACCTGGCAAATATATACTATTTGCTGTAAGATGGATCAGCAAGTATCCTATCAATGTCAAAAACATACTTCTCTTTTTCTTAAAATTTTTTATTGATATCTTTTGTTTTTACATCATTTGCATTCCTCAATATGTCCCTCCCTCCTCTCCCAAAGATTGTAACAAAGACTAAAAGAGGAAAAAACAGTTCATCAAAACTAATGAACACATCAACAAAGTCCAACATGAATATGCAGCATCCCACAACCCCAGGTCCCCTTCCCTGCAAAAAGATGAAAGGAGGGGCACTTTTATGGTGGCACCACTTTCATACATGACATATATGGTAGCATATCATCACATATATACAATTATTAGA
The DNA here is from genome assembly GCF_900497805.2 of Vombatus ursinus. Taxonomy (NCBI): domain Eukaryota; kingdom Metazoa; phylum Chordata; class Mammalia; order Diprotodontia; family Vombatidae; genus Vombatus; species Vombatus ursinus. Next base: position 36,519,955 of record NW_020954546.1, on the reverse strand, counting down.
ATACCAAGTTCTACAAACCAACCAGAAAAACCAGTGTCATTGCTTTATATTTAATCCACAGAAAACATAAGCTAATTTTGTGGATTATCCACAGGTATTTCTTATACATAGCTGGAATTACCCTCCCCCTAAACTCAGCACACTCCCAGCTGCCTCTCCCTACCATACAAAGCTAATTTTAAGAATGACCTAAATCACACATAATTAGGAAGGTAAATCTGTTTGTTGAGAAAAAATCACAGCCACAGTGATCACTAGGGGATTCCTATGAGTTCTCTGTCACAAATTCTCCTTTCCACTAGCATGGGTAATTGAGAGTTGATCATACTCAGCTGGTATTCATTTTATACACTGCTTTGTAAGCACTTCTAAGGCTCTCCCTTGTGTGTTGACTAAAGGCTTCTAGAGAACACAAACAATGTTTGTCTCCATCTTCATCTATTCACTCCAAAACACTGAGGACTAAATTTCGTACACTATTGAGTATATAAGGGAACATTCAATAGATAGTGTCTAGCTGCCTATAAACTCTGAATGTCATTAAATGGTACCTTATGCATTGAACCTGGAGGCTGCAGGCCTAATCTTTAAATAACACATCAGTCCTATTTCTCAAGAATGGTGAAAGGAACAAAATGGATTTAGAGCCCCCCTTGCTGACCTGCTTGTTCCAGGGCAACCAACATGGACTGCTCGATGAGATCTCTCTCAATGAAGTTGCGGAAATCTTCAGTGAATACAGTGAGGTCTGGAAGCTGGAAGGCACATATGGGCATCTCCAGAGGGTGTTCACTGGTCCCCCCACTCCCACCACTAGGGGAGACATGGGAACGGGCTAGGGAAACAATGCTGGAGCTGGCATGAGAGATGCCCCGGGACAAGCGTTTCTCTGCAAAGAGAAATGGATCCCCTTTAGAATATAAAACCTCGCTCCCTAACCAGAAAAAGTACAAATGCTATCAGAAGTCATGGTCTTTCCATTGAGACTCCAATCAGAAAGAAACTGTTATCCTCATAGATTTAAATAGAACTTCAAAAATCCCCCTTCCACAGACCAAATGGGATGGGGGAGGGAGGAAGATACAGAATAACATGTGCAGACCACCCCTCTGACAAAACAAGAATACAACCCCAGGACCTACAGCCTTGAAGTTAACACCAACAAAATGACCAAATACTCATTCTTTCCTCTTCAAATCAGAGCTTGCCTAGGTCTTTCCTTCCCTAAGACTGGGTCCTTCCCACTTCCACTTCCCACCAACAAGGTCACTGGCCATTCCAAGACACAGGTGGAGTAGAACCTTTGGACCTCAGTTTGGAGCTTCTTTTAGATAGAAGATTGTTTAAGCAATAAGGTCTTGAGGATAATTAGAGAAGAATTTTCATTTGGGGAAAGAAAATAACTGATAGCCTTACCCAAAAACTTGTCTGACTAACCCTAGCTCACTTTGTTCACTTCATTTACCACACTACTCCCAAGTACCTGTTTGTAACAGCAGTTACGTACACAGTCAACTCTTGATCATATATTTTAATGTAGGAAAGCAATATTATGTATAATCCAAAAAATAATTATGTGGTTTTTGTATGTTATATGATTGTTTTAGTCCGGATCTACCTAATTACATGCTATTACAATTAATTTTCATTCCCTGAACAAACATAGGCAAAAAGGCAATATGAAATAGAACTGCTATGAGTGGCAAGGAAAAAAAAGGCTTTTGTCAAAAATTTGCCATAAATAATATGCAAAATGTAATCAAGAGTTGACTATAGTCACTTATGGTACCTTAAATCTGTTGGAATTCTTTGGGTTTTTTTCCACCCTGTGTATCCTATCCTATCCATTAGCTCGAGTTCTAAATCAAATTCAGGGATTATATTTTTTCCTTTCTCTCCTCTCCCACAGAGCTCAAAACAGAGCCCCAAATATGGCCCCTAAAATGGCTGAAATACACTGACTTTGACTGAGAGACCCTACAGGCTGAATGCATTAAGGCTTTCTTGCTTAGAAGAGAGGAGGACAACTGGAGGGCTCTGCTGGCTACTGACAAAATATAAGTGCATGTTACTAAATCCCGTTTCCAATACCTCCCTTCCCCTCCCCTACTCCTTTGGCATACCCCTGTACCTTGGATAATGTCATCCTGACGATGAAGGGTGGGCCGGGGGGGACGAGTGGGCTCCCTTTCAGGAAGTCCCTTCTCAGGGGGTCTGGGGCCACTACGACCCTCACTGAAGGGTGGGAGCAGGTTCCCAGCATGGACCTGACGAAGCTGTTCAAAATCACTGAGGGCTGCACTTACATCCCAATTTTTTCCTGGTTAAGAGACAACACAGAGGGAAAACTGATCACCTGGGAATCAAATAAACAGGAGAAAGGCAAGGAAGAAAGTGCTGGAGGCCAACACATACAGGGATGAAAGAACATTCCTTTGCTTAGAATGCTTATTAGCATTAATGTGCACATTTTGCAAGATTTAGGTTGCATGTATTGATTTACTTCACAAATATCGTATTAACCATAATTTTACAGAGTTTATATTATCTGGAAATATATGGTTTCCCACAAACATAGGCCTAGAAGAGTATACACACTCCTTGCTCCTTACTCTACTTTTCAAATTGTCCCTTTGCTACAAAGGATGCAGCAACCTCTCTTCCTCTGAGTTTCCTCCATCTACCTTTACCACACAGATGAAAGCCTTGTCAAAGTCATCTATCAACTTCCATGTTGTTGTCCTTTCTTTATCATGAAGTCTCATACCTGGGGTCGTAGCTTTCCTCCTTCACCTCACCTCCTGCCCTCATACTTGGAGACTTCAAAGTTGATGTCGTCTCAAACACACTGCACCCTCCCCAATTCATTAACCTTCTAAGAATCAATTCCCTCCATCTTAACACCTCAGCCATATACAGGGGTGGAACCATCTCCCATGACTGTTATGCCTCTATGATCTGAAATTCTGAAATTACTTTCTCCATTAACAATCTCCTATCCTTCTCTGTCTACTTCACTCCTCCTAAGCCTATTTTTCATCCTAACCATGATCCGTTCCTGTTTTCCCAGTTCATCACCTCTCCTCTGGCCTCAATATCCTCGACAATACCACCAACACCATACATTAAGATCAGCTACCCTTTGAATCTGACTTCTCAAACCCAAACCTTGGCAGATGATGGAGGTGATCCTTCTCTACTGCTACTCACATGATCCTAAATGCTAGTGAAGGAAGGAATGCAACCACACCATATGAATTCAAGATAAACTTAAGTTATTTAATCTTAACTGTGCCCTCATTACCATATGACAAATTAAAAGCTTCATTCTTTCTTAACTGACTTTCTATCATACTATTCACAGCAACTATTCCGAACCTTCTTTTTTCTTCTCTAATATCCTCTATCATATTCTCCTTGTTCCTTCTCAGCAGAGGACCTCACGTCCTACTTTAATAAAAAACTCAAGTCAGTCAATAAGTATTTATTAAGTGCTCACTACGTGCCAGGCACTGTGCTTAGCACTGGGAAAAGAAAGGCAAAATATACATACACACACATATTTAGTTCCTGTTCTCAGCAAGTTCACATCCTAAAGGGAGAAATGTAAATAACTAGATACATACAAGATAGAAACAGAGTAAATGGAAGGTCATCTAAAATTGGAAGTCATTAACTGCTGGGAAGAACAGGAAAGGCTAACAGCAGAAGGAGAGATCTGAGCTCAGTCTTGAAGAAAGTCAGGTTAACTAAGAGGCACAGTGAAGGGGCAGAGCATCCTAGGCATGGGTGTCAACTAGTGCAAAGGCACAGCAATGGGAGATGAACTTTAGGTTTGAGGACCTGCAAGTAGATCAGTGTAGCTAGACTGCAAAGTATATGAGAAGAGTGAGGTCTAAAAAGTTCAGAAGGGTAAAAAGGCACCAGGTTATGACTGGATGTCAAAGACAGGAATGTATTTTTAACTCTGGAGCTCATCTGACTTGGTCAGACCTGTGATTTTGAAAAATCATCTTGACAACTACATAGAAGATGGACTGAAAAAGGAAGAAACCTAAAGGAAAACCAATTGGAAAGATATTCCAATAATCCTGGAGAGAAGTGAAAAGGGTCTTAAATAGGGTGGTGACTATATGAGTAGAAATGAGTTACGTACAAGGGAGATATGAAGGTAGAAATGATAGGCCCTGACAACAAATGTGGATGAGAATAAGTGAGAAGTCAAGAATGACACCAAGTTTACAGCCCAGGTAACTCAGAAGATGGTGGTCCCCTTCTCCCATTGGTGAGATCTTCCTAAAACCTATATTTTGGGGAATAGCACAGACTAGCCATCCCTTATTCTCTGGACTTAGCCACTGCACCCTCAACTGGTCACCATCCTGTTTTTCAGATCTCCTTTTATGTGTCTTCTTCACCCATCAGAATGTAAGTTCCTTGAGGGCAGGGACTTTCTTTTTGCTTGTATTTGTATCCCCAGCACTTAGCAGTGCCTGGCACACAATAAGCAATTAATAAACGCTAGCTGACTGCCAGTATTATGGAAATGTAGAAAGGAGAGGGCTTGGGAGGAAAGATAATGTTTTGGACATACTGAGTGTAAGATGCCTATGAAACATCCAGTTTGAAATGCCTAAGAGGCACCTGATGGATGACATGTAATTGCTCAGCAAAAAGACTAGGGCTGGATATACCGATCTGAGAATCATCTGCATAGAGACTGAACTCATGGGGCTAATGAGATCATCTAGGGAGACAGGCTAGAACAGTGGTGCCAAACTAAAATAATTTTTCTGAACCTCTCTCCCCAACCCCTAATATATTCCTCTTTCCTTCTCTTTTCATTCTTCTTTGTAAAATCATCAAGATATAAAACAGTCAATAAACACTTATTATTAAGCTCCTACTATGTGCACGGCACTGCACTAGGGTATGCAAATAAGAAAAAAAAGTCACTGCCCTCAAGGAGCTTACAATCTAATGAAGGAAAACAATACACAAAAGAAAGCTAAAAAGGGGAGAGGGATGGTACCCTACATGGGAATAGGGTGGAGAAACCAGTCAGAGAAGTCACAAAATCGTGCAGCCAGGTGACAAATGAGAACCACTGCTTGCCCTTCTGTCTAGACTCCCTCTATACCTCTTGATGATAAGGATCAGAGGGGACACATGCATCATCCAATATTAAAATGTAAGCAGTTTATCCTTGTTTAGCCACTTTTGACTGTTTACCTTTTTATATTTTTGATTCCTGTGTTTGCCCTTCAATGTTTATATAATGATCTATTCTTTTCATCAGGGATGCTTGGAAGTCCTCTATTTCATTAAAGATCCATTTCCCCCCTTGTTAGGATTATGCTGAGTTTTTCTGGGTACTTTCTTAGTTATAAGCCTACTATGTTCTTTGCTTTCTGGAATATCCATTCCAAACTTTCTGCTCCTTTATTGTGATGGCTCCAAAATCGCATATGATCCTGATGACAGCTCCTTGGTCATGTAATTCTTTCTTCCTGGCTACTTGTTTTATTTTTCATTGGACCAGAAAGCTTTGGACTTTGGCTACAATTTCCTAGGAGTTTTTTGAGTTTTTTCAAGAGGTAACAGTTGGATTTTTTCTATTTCCATTTTGCCCTCTGGTTCTAAGAGATGTCAACAGTTTTCTTTAGTCATCTCTTGAAATATAATATCTAGGAACTTTTTGGGGGCATGGCTTTCAGAAAGTTCAATAATTCTTAAATTATATCTTCCCAATCTGTTTTACAGGCCAGTACTTTTTGCTGTGGAATACTTTATATTTTCTTCTATTTTTCTTCAGTCTTTTGACTTTGTTTTAAATATTTCTTTTTTTTTCTCATGTAGTCATTAGTTTCTATTTGGTTTACTCCAATTTTCGGGTATTTGCTCCAGCAAGTTTTTGTACTTCTTGTACCAAGCTACCAATTCCCTTTCCAATTCTTTCTTCCATAGCTCTCATTTCTTTTCCATTTTTTCCCTCCAGTTCTCTTATTTAATTTATAAAAACATTTTCAACCATTAAAAAAAAAACTCTTGCTTCATCTCTTCCAGGAATTCTATTTGAATTTGTAACTCAAGTTGTGCTTTTCTTTGAGACTTTGCTTGTAGATAAGTTTTGGAGTCATTCTCTTCTTCAGGATGTCTTGAGCATCTTTGATGCAATAACAGCTTCTTATGAAAGGATTCTTCTTCTTCTTTTTTTTTTTCTCTCATTCTTCCAGCTACTTCCTGACTTCAGACATGATGTTAAAGGCTCTTCACATTCCTGGAGAGAATGTCTGGGTTTGTCCTGTTGCTGCTTTCTTAGGATACTAAATGTATTGTTTCAGGATCTCAACAACACCGGCTGAGGTGTTGAGGACCGGCAAGGTTTTCGTGTTCAGTGTTGCCAAAATAGTCTGATCCAGGACAAAGTCTGATTCTTACTCCCCTGATCAAGTTCCTGACCTGGGTTTGGGTCTGAACAATAGGCCTGTAGGCTTGCCCTATTTGGGATTTCATTAGACTATTCTGGATTTAGCCAGCATGCTAGATAATAGCTCTGTTGATTCAGTGACACAACTGTACTTTGGTCTAAGATTCCAGTCTTGGTCATTTCTATATAGGCTTCAGACTGGGCTAGAAGCTGGATCTGAGACCTCTCTCCTCTACCAAGATCCAAGCCACACAGCTGCTGCTTGTTTCTTAACTTGCTCCTTAATGGGCACCACAGCTTAGGGCCCTCAACTGCTCCTCACTCTGAAATACTACTCTTAGGTCCCCTCCTCAGTCTGCCCAGGATCTATGGCCTGGAATTGGGTAGTGTGCAATAAAGCTGTCAGTTGGCATCTATTCCTGAACCTTAAAACCCTCTATCTTGGAAATGGGACCTCTTCTTGTCCTGCTGTCCAGCCTCTCCTTGTTCTGGAATACTCTGTACTGAGTACTCCTGGCCGAACCTCATACCCAGTGTTCACAGACCTGTCTGTCTCCCTTTGCCGATCTGGGTTACAAAAATAACTCACTGTGATTTTTTTTTTTTTGATTTCCTAATCAGGATTCAGTCTGGTGAGTTTTCTAGATCTGTTTACAGAGATCTGTTACACACAAATAAGCAATCCATAACAAGTAATATCCAAGTCATTTGGGAAAGAGCACTAACAAGAGGGAGGTTATCACTAAAAGTTTTATTTAGGAGACCACACTTGAGGAGCTTTGAAGTAACTAGGAGATTCTGAAAGGCAAAGGTAGGAGAGAATATTCCAGGCACTGGGAAAGCCTGGTCAAAGGCACAGAAGAGAGAGAGAGATTAGAAGAGGCAACACTGAAAAACATTTCGAAGGACAAGTCAGAGCCAAAGAATGAAAGGAGTTTATTATTTGTAATTTTTTCTTGATATCTTTGTTTTTATATCATTCACATTTCCCAATGTAACTTTCACCTCTCCCTCTTCCACAGCCTTCTCTTACACCAAAGAAAAAAGATTTTTCAAAAACAGTTCAACAAAACTAAACAACACATCAAAAAAGTCTAGATGACATGAAGTGTTCCACATTCGAGGTCTCCCATCTCTGCAAAGAAGCAAGAAGTGCTTTCCCATAGCTCTTCCTTGGGCCTAGATTGGTCATTATCATCAGAAGCACTGAATTTGCTTTGTCGCCATTGTTCTTTCCATTCACATAATCAACAAGTCAACAATTCACCAAACTTACACAGCATCTGGCACTGTGCTAAACTCGGCAAATATAAAAATAAACCAAAAGAAAGACAGTCCCTTCCATCACACAGCATATTTCTAATGCAGGAAGACAACACATAAAAAGAGGAGTGGGTGGAAGAAATGAGGGGGTAGGGGTGGGGAAGAGATACTATGTTGAAGAAAGTGCAAAGAGTCGAGAGGAGCTCAGAGAGGAATGAAGACATGGCTGCCCTGAGCATTTTACTTATAATGGAGAGGCACCAACCAATCAGAGAAAGGGGCTGCAGAAGTGGATAAGGCAGCTTCTGCGGCCCAGAATCAGGAGTGGAGGCCAGAGAGGAATGAAATTACCATGCATGTTGTTTTCCTGACTTTGTTTACTTCCTTTTGCATCAGTTCATATAAGCGATCTCATACTTCTCGGTATTATTTATATTCAATGAAAAGACTTAAATGCTAAATAAAGGAGGTTGTATTTTATTCTAGAGAGAACAGAGGGTCACTGAAGCTTTCTGAGCATGGATGTAACATGGTAGGACCTGTGGTTTAAGAATATTAATTTGTGGGTACGGAAATCTATCTTACCCTACAGGAAAATGGGGGGGGGGAGAGGACAAGAGAGCAGGGTGATGATAGAGGGGAGGGCAGACTGAGGGGAGGGCAGACTGAAGGAGGGGGTAATCAGAAGCAAATACTTCTAAGGAGGGACAGGGTCAAAAGAGAGAATAGAATAAATGGGGGGCAGGATAGGATTAAGGGAAATATAGTTTTTCACAACATGACTACTATGGAAGTGTTTTGTATGACTACACATGTATAATCTGTATCAAGTTGCTTGCCTTCTCAATGAGGGTGGGTGGGGAGGGAGGAAGGGGGAAAATTTGGAACCCAAAGTTTTAAAAACAAATGTTTAAAAAAAATTGTTTTCACATGCAACTGGGAAGTAAGATCTACAGGAAATTGGGTATACAAATCGATCATGCCCTACAGGAAAATGGAAGTAGAAGGGGATAAGGGAAGGGGGGTAGAGAGAGAAGGGAGGGCAGATTAGAGGAAGTGGTATTCAGAATGCAGGCCATCTTGGGGTAGGGGGAGGCACAAGATAGGGAGAAAATTTGGAACTCAAAATCTTGTGGAAGTGAATGGTGAAAACTAAAAATAAATTAATTAAAAAAAGAATATTAATTTGGTGCTCTAAATTACTACTGATTAGAGAAACAAAAATTAAAATAACTCTGAAGTTCCACCTCACACCTATTGATTGGCTAATATGACCAAAAAGAAAAATGAAGTGAGAAAACTGGGACACTAATGCACTGGTGGGAGAGTTGTGAATTGATCCAACTATTCTCGAGAGCAATCTGGAACTACGTCCAAAGGGCTATAAAACTGTGCACAGTTTGTTTTTTGGGGGGGGGGGGGGTGGGGGGGGGGGGAATTTTGACCCAGAAAAACCACGGCAAGGGCGGAACCCAAAAGAAAGAAAAAAAAAAAAAAAAAAAAAAAGAGAAAGAGACAGAGAGAAAGAGACAGAGAGAAGGACTTATTTGTACAAAAATATTTATAGCAGCTTTTTTTTGGTAGCCAAGAACTGAAAATTGACGGGATATCCATCAACTGAGAAATGGCTGAACGTTGTGCTATATGTCTGTAATGGAATATTATTGTATTATAACAAATGACTAGCAGGATGTTTTCAAAAAACCTGGAAAGACTTATATGAACTGATGAAAAGTGAAATGAGCAGAACCAGGAGAACACTACACAAAGTAACAGCAATACTGTACAATGAAAAACTGTGAATGACTTAGCTATCCTCAGCAATATAATGATCCAAGACCATCCCAAATGACACACGATAAAATATGCTATCTGCCCCCAGAGAAAAAACTAATGGCATCTGAATATAGACTGAAGCATTCTATTTTTTACTTTCTTTCCTTCTTTCGTTTTTTTTTGGTTCAAGTTGTCTTCCACAAAATGACAATATGGAAATGTTATACATGATTATACATATATAACCTATATCAGATTGCTTATTACTTCAGGGAGGGAGAAAGAAGGGAGGAAGAGGGAAGGAAGGATAGAATTTGGAACTCTAAACTTTAAAAAACCCTAACGTAATTGGGGGGGGAATAAAATATTATTTTTTTTTAAATTGTAAAAAGCAGTATCACTTTGGCAGCTGTGGAGAATGAATGGAAAAAGGGAAAGACTGGAGACAAGAAGAATAATTAAGAGGCTATTACAGCATCTACTTACTTCAACAAGCAGAGCATGAAACTAAGGAACGGTCTTCTGAGTGCAGAAAAGGGAACAGTGGCAAGAGCTATTTTATGGAACAGTATCTGAAACCACATGGCCTTTGTCATATCCAGAAAGGTCCTAACAGCAGCCAAGGACTGGAGAGAATGACAGTGGGGCATAAAATTGGAAAACAGTTTCAGATTTCACCACACACAAAAAAAGTAATAGAACTCAAAATAAAATCTTCAGTCCTTTATCTTGGGAAAGATCTTCCATTGCTCATTTTGCCAGGAAGGCTGATGGAATTTTGGCAAAAATGCACTGATATTCATTTTTTAGAAACTGAGGTACTTGAGAATAAACCAAGAGCCTCTGTTAAAACACTCAGCAATTGCCCTAATATAGAGTGCTGCCATGCTCATGCAGGCTGGGGTCAGCTCAAGTACCTGCAAAGGCTGCTCATTAAACAGGTTAAGCAGTATTCTGAAGATAAAAAAAAAAGTCCTTTATCCTTAGCAGTTTGTTCAAACCTGTTGGTACCTGAGTGGTGACTGTCAGATTTTGTCTGGAAACAGAAAGTACCTAGAGGCTCCCTGCAAAAAGGCAAAGGTTAGTGGCCATAGTTAGGGAGGCCACTTCAGAATGGCCAGGAAAGGCCCATAAGAGTCTATAATTTGATTTCAAACAAATTAAAATAGAACAGAAGATCAAACAAATTCAAAGGTCCTGAGCTATGGGGAAACACTCTAAGAGAAAGCACTTAATGAATCCTCACAAGTGAAACCCTATCTCCATCCCCCTTACACATACATAAGTCATTCTCCCTTTCAGAGAACATTAGTCTAACTGAGACAGAAGAGGCCAGCACTGGTAACAGGATGACTCTCCCAAAAGACAAGGCAGGGAAAAGGATTCTTAAAAGGTACACCCCAAGGCTGCTGAGAGATACAAAACATATTCAACATTCAAGTATGGGCCACCAGTCAGGTCCCAACAAAGTTGAAGGAATGCCAAAGAAAGGTAATGCAAAATTAAATTCAGGAGGAACAAATGTGTCTGTGGCTATCTCACCTTTTTCTTTTTTAAAATTTTTTTTTGACTGAGCTGAGAAGACTGGATCTAACAGAGATTAACCTACAGTAAATCCTATACCTAAGCCTCTCTTTGGTACTCAACAAATAGCTTCTCTCACAGGTCACTGGACAGATATTAAATTGTCTTGTGGAGTTAATCCTATTCCTGTTAGTGATCTAACAAATTGCCATGGAATAATCAGTCAATAAAAGCTTTCTGGCCAACATGGCTGTTTGAACAGAGAGGCAGGCTGCCTAGCTCTTCACACCCTACTTCAGCAAAAAACTAGAATTACAATCAGACCAAATAATGATCAAGAAACCCAATGAGAATTAGTCAGTAAAAAAGCACTTAAGAACTTCTGAAAGAGAGAAGTTGGGAGCAAAGGGGAGGAGGGGAAGAAGATAATGAGTTCTGCTTTGGATACTCTTTAACCTAATCTTTTTGCTTTATTATGTGTCACCATCATCATCAAAAGGCATTTATTTTGCAGTCAAAGAATCATAAAGAATTCTATAGTCATCAACCAATCAACAAGCAATTATTAAGTATCTAGTTTATGTGCCAGGCACTATACTAGATGCTGAGAATGTAAAGACAAAAATGAAACAGGCTCTGCCCTCAAGGAGCTTATATTCTATTGGGAGATACATGTTTATAAATAAGCATATACAAAATAAATACAAGATACATTTAAGAGGGTGAGGAGAAAGCTGGCAGCTAAGATCAGGAAAGGTTGTGAGTAGGTATGATTTGAGCAAAGTTCTGAAGGACACAAGGGATTCTAAGAGGCAGAGGTGAGGTGGCAGTGCATTCCAGACATCAGGGAGAGCCAGTGCAAATACTCAGAAATAAGAAACAGGGAAATATGCATGAGGAATGGCAAGAAGCCCAGTTTGGCTGGCTCTACAATGAAGAAAATTGGAAAGGTTCGTTGAAGACAAGTTGTGAAGGGCTAAACAAAGGAATTTATATTTGGATCCTACAGGCAAAAGGAAGCCATTGGGGTTTATTGAGTAGAGGACTGACTTGATCAGATGTGTACTTTAGAAAAATCACTTGGGCAGTTTAGTGGAGAATGGATTGAGAGGGGGAAGAGGAGCAAGGAGACCAATTAGGAGGATACTGAAATAGTTTAGGTGAGAAGTAATAAGCACTTCAGACTAGGGTAGTGGCTATATGAATGAAGAGAAGGGAACAGAATAAAGAACATCATGATTCTTGCCCTACAGGAACTTATAATCTAGGACAGTCACATGGGCATGCAGACAGCAAAATAAAACTATGAACCAACACATTCTACAATTATCCACACTAATTATGGCAGAAGAGGAGAGTAAGGCATAATGGCATGAAAAATGTCAAAGAATGAATAATCAAAATTACATTTCAAGATACATTAAACACATTTGCCCAGGAGATTTACCTTCTTTAATTATGTTATTCTTAGGCTAATTATGATATAGTGACTTGAAGCAGAAGGGGACAACTCAATAATGTACTTGGTGATAGTAGGAAAGCAACTTTTCATTTTAAAATAATGGTTAGTAATCAACAAGAAGAATTTAATGATGACTTTATAGACAGTAAACTATCATATGCCAATTCTTCTGCCATCTTCAAATTTCATAAGCCAGTTCAGCAATAAAAAATAAACAAATAAATAAACCTTTCCCAATTCCTCACCTTCTAAAAGATCACGGGCCAAACCTGGTTCTGCTCCCGTGGAACGGACAAAATCTGACAAGACAGCATCCATGTCCAGGGTCATGTGATCATGAAATCCTCTCAGGCAGCTGGAGGAAGATGGAACATAGAGCAAAACTCAGGCTTCCACCTAAGAAGGAAATAAATGCACGTATTTCAAATTTCACTTTAAGACAATTAACCCAACCCAAGGAATTTTGCAAATGGTAAAACTATGCCAGCCTATTCACCCCTGCAGATTTTAAAGTTTAAAATTTAATTTAAGATACAAATTTAATTCTGCTAACTCGTCTCCAATATAGGAATACTACTTTGCTTTTTATTTCCCTCAAAGGCTGTTTTGACAGTCAACTCCCGAGTATGTCAATGAAGGGACACACTGGCACAAAGCACACTGATAGCTCAACCATAAAAAACTTTAGAGGTAGACTTTAGGTCTACCTCTAAAGGCAGGTCTTCATTAGACTTTAGGTAATGAAAGCAGAGATGTGCAGAACTGATTTTAAAACTATTTAAAGAAAACTTAAGGAGCAACTTTCTCAAAGCTGAAAGTAGGGAGTCCAAAGGTTTATGACAAAAGGGATTCAGCCTATTAATTACTTTGTCAAAGTAACCCCTACCCAATCCATTCAAATAAATTCCACCTGAAAATATCCCTTTTATAACAGACCAGTCTTCTACAGAAACTATGTCTTTGACCACATTTCTCCAAAGTTAACAACCTGCTCCATGAAGGCAGCAGTAATACAGTGAGAAGCAAACCTCTGATCCCTTCCTACCACCTCTGGCAGCTTTTCCAATTCCCTGGAGAAGGTACCTAGTTCATGAGCTTGTCCTCATCTCCTATGCCCTCAACCCCCATCTCCTAATAATCTGTTTGGAGAAAGTCAAAACAAAAATCTTCAAAGGCAAAAGGAGAGACTCCCTTCAGAAAAATACCTCCCACCTATCTCAGAATCCCTGGAGGACAGAAGTGCATTAACTCAGAACTAATCTTTTCCATTCGAAGCGTCCTGTTAAAACTCTAAAACTCCCCCCACCCCCTTGCTGCCTGTTTAGGGCCCTGCCCAAATCCTGATTTTCCACATTCCTCAGGGATGTTTTGACCAGACCTGTGATTTCATCAGTGTAGGGAGCTCCTAGTGAGGAACTTGTACCAACACATTTTAGCAACTGCTCTGAAACTTGACCTGTCCAGAGTTGCAAAGCCAGTATGCAGTCAGAAGCAGGACTTGAATTCAGGTCTTCTAAATTCCTAGGTTATCTCTCTAGCTATTACTTCACTTTCCTTCTCTTCTAAGGAATACTAGGCCAAATATACAGCAAAGGACTGAGGTCACTGGAGTACAGGTGCTATTTTCAAAGCAGAGGTTTAACTACTTGGTTACAAAACATTTTGGGGAGATGAAGGGGACAGAGAAGTTAGGGTATTCCCATAAATAAAGGGTAGGAGGCAGGAACCCAAAAGGCTAAATTCCTGTTGAAGAGATTTCCATTTAACCTCATACTATGGCAGTATTTCCCCACTCACAATGCCAATTAAGGCAACTCTAAATGATCTATACCAGTGGAAGAGAAATAAATTGCACTACAGATAATTTCAAACAGTAGAAAGTCCAAAAGCCATATTGTGCCAATTCTACCTTGTCCTAATTAATTGAGAAAGGTGAAAAGGTATTTTGATATTATATAGTTTATTAAGATTTTTATGTTGTTATGTATCTATAAAATAATCTTCTGTCCTTCTAACTATGGCTCCCCACACACCTGACCCACATAGAGAAATAAGGCTGGAGATGAGCAAGTACATGGGCAAAGGAAAGGTGTCTCCAGATAACTAAGCCTAGGACATTCCTATTACTGCAGACCAATCAATAAGTCAGGAGCAGGAAGGCCCAGAAACAGTCCCTGGTGATACCAAGGATGGGGCTTAAACAGTAAATGAAAGGACTTGGTATTGGGTGATATAACAGTTGAATCGGATCAGAGAGAGGATAGTTTGTGAAATAACTGGATCTTCTTCTCTATTCATCTGCATGGAAAACCAGGTCTAAGTGAAAAGATCTATATAACTTTGTAACTTTCCTCTTTCATTTACTAGTGCACCTCTTACAGGATTTCCAGTAGTTTTGAGGAATAAACTCCTTTTTTAAGGAAATAAAAAGAAGAGATATGTTGATTTCTGGGTCTACTTATAGTTAAAAGACTGGTTCTTCTGCAAGTCAATGCATGAAACCCAGTCCTGAGTGATAGGAAATAAAGAAGGGAAAATAGGAAGTTCACAGCAAATGGCCTCAATTTTTTTTCTGTAAAATATGACATAAGGCTCTCAGCTGAGAGAGTGAGGGGAGGGAGAGCCATGCAAATTAAAACAATTCTAAGGTACCACTTTACACCCATCAGACTGGCAAAGTTGACCAAAAAAATGACAAATGCTGGAGAGGCTGTGGAAAAATAGGTACACAAACATGCTGCTGATATAACTGTGAACCAGTTCAGTTATTCCGGAAAGCAATTTGGAATTAAGCTCCAAAAAGCTATTAAACTGTGATTATCCTTTGACCCAGACCCTACTATGTCAATACCCACAAAGAAACCAAAGAGAGGAAAAGGATCCACATGCACAAAAATATATAACTGCTTTTTTGTGGTGGCAAAGAATTGGAAAGTGAAGGGCTACCCATCAATTGGAGAATGGCTAAACAAGTTGTGGTATATGAATGTGATGGAATACCACTGTGCTATAAGAAATTAAGAGGATGGTTTAAGAGAAACCTGGAAAGGCTTCTATGAACTGATACAAAGTGAACAATTTATGTGACAATAACAATATTATAAAGACAATTTTGAAAGACTTAGGAACTTTGATCAACACAATAATCAAGTACAATTCTGGAAGACTCATGATGAAATAGTCTTCCCACCTCCACAGAGAGAGGTGATAGAGTCAGTACAATTTTTTTTTGGACATGGTAAATGCAGGAATTGGTTCTGCTCAACCATACATAACTAACATGTTTTGGGATTTTGTTTTGCTTTCTCAATGGGGAGAGTGTGGGGGAAAGAGGAGGGAGAGAATATGAACATGAAAACAAATTTAATTTTTTTTAAAAGTCAAAGGCGATTTGGAATTAAGCTCCAAAAAGCTATTAAACTGTGTATACCCTTTGACCCAGAGATATCACTACTAGGTCAATACCCACAAAGAGACCAAAGAAAGAGGAAAATAGGATATAACCATGACTACATCATCCTAAATGGCTTGTTACTCTAATTTCTAAGCCTCAGCTTAGATGCTTGCAGAATAGTCAATGAGCCCATCTTTTCCTCAGTCTCATTACCGACAATACTGATCACAAGAAACAGCCTAAAGTCTATAATGACTCCAGTCATTTCTAGTATCAAGTTCCAGCTCTTCATTATAGGTTTCAAGTGTCCTCTCCTTATCTTCCTATCTTTATTTCTTACTCTGCTGCTCTTCTATCTCTCTGATTTTGCACTCACTACTACCCTACCAAGAATGTTCTTACTGCCTCCTTTCAAATCAAGCACTGTCTGAATCTCCTCAAATGGAGTCTGTTGACAAATATATACTTGAACAACACAGGTACACTTAAGTATGTGTTTTTTATAGCTACATTAGTTTATGAATTTTTTCCCATAAATATAGTGTACTAGTCCTGTTGCATCTGCTTTTCTGGGACTTAAGGATTTTAAAGGCAGCAGCAGACTGGTCAACAATCCTTTGTGCAGCACATTTTTTATTTTATTTTTTTTTTTGGTGAGGCAATCAGGGTCAAGTGACTTGCCCAGGGTCACACAGCTAGGGTCAAGTGTCTGAGGCTGAATTTGAACTCAGGTCCTCCTGACTCTAACGCTGGAGCTCTATCCACTGCATCACCTACCTGCCCCGTGCAGGACATTTTCATTCACACAAGGGATAGCACTTAATTTGAGACATCTGGGAAGAGTCAGCAGATTAGAGGGGCTGTGGAAAGGAAGGTCACTTGTGGATTACATTCAGAACTGGTGTTTTAGAGAGATACCATATATCTGCAATATAAAGGGGGAATCCAGGCCTGGATGAGATCATCTAAGGGATCAATGACAGTGCGAGAGATGATCCTCTTAACTTAGTTAACATGCAGGTTATGCCAAGCTTTCTCTATTCCTCCAAATGTGGTATGTCATGCCTGGGGTTCCATCCCACACAACAGTATCACTTCCTAATGTGGAAGGCCAGGTATTTTATAGGGAAAGGCAAGATCTTGCTCAGGCCTAATTCTTAGACATTAAGGGTAGGTGTCAATTAGCAGGAAGCTACAGGTTTACAGCAAGGAAGACACTAGATATTCAGGGACTTCCAGAGTAATGTACCAGATGTAACAGGAGAAAGGACCATATCTGGAGCACAGATAATTATAAGAATGGCTAGATTCCCCTCTCCCACATCCCCTCACGAAAATTTTGTGGACTGATGTGATGCATATGGAATACATACATTCTAGTAAATTGCCCTGGGAACCCAAAGATGCTTTTGACAATGAGATGTGCATTTGTATGTATATGTATATATACACATATAAATAAATTAGTGATGTAATCCAAAGATCAATTTGGAAACATGATGGTGGCTGGCTTTAGGGTATCCTGGGTATTGTAGCAAAAATACCAGGGTTACACTTCTAAGTGGCAGCCTTCAAGTAAAAACGCCACTTTTTTTTTTAAAGTCCTTTCAGAATTTTTTCAGTTATAAATTCGTATGTCAGAGATGGAAGGAACTTATCTAGCCCAAAGCCCCTCAATTTCATGGAAAAGAAAACAAAGTCCCAGAGAAATGAAATAGATCTGCCCAAGATCACAGTGCTGGCCCTAAAAACTCATTACTTCTAGCTTGAAGGTCAGGTCACTTCCATTATGCAATGCTGGTTTAGGGCATGCCTCTTTTTCAGCCAGCCCAGATCAGAGTTTGTATTGATATAATCAATTCAAAGGATACAACTAGCTAGGCTAAAGCCTAACTCCAGTACAACATTCATTTTCTATTTCAATAAACAAAAACAGATTCTTTGCAACTGTGCACACCAATACAAATTTAGTAGATGATCCTTTGGTTACCAGATTGTTAAGGAAGCCAAACAAAACCAGTCTAGGCCCTTACTGCAAATTACAAATTCCAGGGGTCCCATACAGGTTGGCTACAGATTCCATTACCCTGCCCTAGTCTCAATTAGATCTGGAATCAATTAACAGACATTTATTAAGAGCTTATTTTATGCTAGATATTGTACTAAGCAGTGATAGGAATGCAAACAACAGCAAAATACAAAGAAAGGCAAAAAAATTCACCCTCTGAGATTAACCACCTTTTCCAACCCATTTCTCCTCAAATCTTAACTTTCATGACTACAAACTCTGGTACTATCAGTGTAGTTAGGCAATTAACATAACCTCACCAAGTCTGTTACCTTACCTATAAATTTGGGAGGGGGGGAAGATGAATTAGATAATATGGTTCTTTTCATATTAAAATATAGTTCTTTTCATCTTAAAAATAATTATAATTACAGCTTTCTACTTCTAATTAAATATTTATAATGTTTAATAAAATTCAGTTGCAATATCACATTTGTCAGGATGTACCTCAAACACCGGGGGCAATTAAGTGGCACAGTAGATACCATGCCACACCTGGAGTCAATAAGACTCATCTTCCTGAGCTCAAATCTGGCCTCAGACACTCAGTTGTTGTGTGACCTTGGACAAGTCATTTAACCCTCTTTGCCTTAGTTGCCTTATCTGTTAAATGAGTTGGAAAAGGAAATGGCAAACCACTCCAGTATCTTTGCCAAGAAAACCCTAAATGGTGCCATGAAGAGTTGAACATGACTGAACAACAACCTGGCACATTTCAAGTGCTTAATAAATGTTTTATTAATCTGAATCCAACTAACAAAATGTAACCTAGACTCAAAAAATCCTTAAATTTAAAGCTTCAAATTATATAAATTGAATTCAAACCTTACTCTCAATTGTTTTAAGACCAAAATTTTCTCAAAAAGAAAGCAAGCTAAACCAAAGCTAAAGCAGAACTCTCCAATTATCTCTGGTCATAAGAGATAGCAATTGCAAAGCTAATGAAATGCACAAATAATCCAAAACCAAGAGTTTTTCATCTCAGTGGAAAAAGTAGTTCACTATTTTCTTTTCTCTGGTAAAGACACAAATAAGCAGTAAGAAAGATGGGGTGAAGACTAGGGGAAGAGAGTCAAGCCTTAGAAAAAGGCTTAGAAAATCCATCAACCAAATATTGCTTGTGAAAACCAGCAGTTAGTCAAGCAGCAAACATTTTATAATAGCATCAGAGATTTTAGTTGCCAAAGCACCACCGCTCAGAATCACAGAATTTCTACATGGGACAGGCCCTCAGATGTCATCCTGACCTACCTGTAACTCAAGGACTCCCTCAATCACACTCCCAACAAGAGGTCACCTAGCATTTGTTTCACAGCAGCCAGGGAAGGGACTCTTGATATTCGGAGATAACCTATTCTACTTTGGCATCAATTGTTTAGAAAGTTGTTAGAAAGTTTTTCCTTACTAAATATATATATTTAAAATATATATATTTTATATATATTTATAGATTAATTTATATATATACATACATACATGTTATATAATTTATATAATATATATTATATATAATAAATTAATAAATATATTAATATAATTAATAATATATTTATATATATATTTATATATATTTAAGATGAAAAGAACTATATAAAAGCCTAAATCTGCCTTCAAACAACTTTAACCCACTGCTAGTTCATTTCTTCATTTCAAAAGCATTTTCCTAGAAGTACTAGAAGTAAAAAATAAAAACAAAAACAAAATTTCAAAATCTATAGGCCAGGACCTGGCATGGCATTTAAGAATCAGCTAGGAAGAAGACTCAGGAACTCTACCATCTCCCATAGGTGCCTCATACTCCATTACTATTCCTGCCTTCCCACTCCCCAGATAATTTCCAGACTCTCCACTTCTTGCTAGGGCTTTGTCATCACCACAGGGCACAAGGCACAAACTAACCAAGTCCCAACCTGAGCTTCTTTGGTCAAATCTGCTCATGTCTTTCCCCTCCCTATCCCTCGGCTCCAGGTATTTATCAAGGTTCACGTACCGACCCCCATCCCACTCAACAAGTGAAGATATACAGCAGCTCCTGTTACATCACAACACCTGGTCTGAACTTCTCAAATTCCAAAGAGCAATCCCCAAGTCAGTGACTAAGATAATGACTCAAGTGACAACATCATCTAGAATCTGCTCAGCATATAAGACTGTCAGTATTGATTTTTATCAAATAAAATGTGTACTAATCTGAACAAAAGGCACACTTTAACAGCTATTTGTTGACTGGTACACAGTCTATTTTCAGAACGACAAAATTTAAATTTAATTTGAAGGGACTGGAAGGGATAATTTTCTCCATAAGATTTCAGATAGTATTTTGTTTTGTGCTTCCCCAACACATTTAGGTACACTTAAGCTTAGCTGAGATCACATACTACTATAACTATCTATATATGTGTGTTTTCCTCCCCTTTATCAGAACATAGGGTGTATTAAAGCAGGAACCATCACCCTACCCAAACTTTGTGTTTTCCCTAGCACTTATCAGAGTACACTACATGTAGTAGGTACTTAATGTTGTTGTTCAGTGATTTCAATCATGTACAACTCTTTGTGACCCATTTGGGGTTTTCTTAGCAAAGATACCAAAGTGGTTTGCCATCTCATTCTCCAGATCATTTGACAGATGAGTAAACTGAGGCAAACAGGATTAAGTGACTTGCTCAGGGTCACACAGCTAGTAAATGTCTGAAGTCACATTTGAAGTCAGGTCTTCTTGACTCCAGGCCCTGCACGCTATCCACTATATTACCTAGGTGCCTAATAAATGTTAGTTGAATAGAATGAATCTTAGTTCATCTAATCTTTTTTTAAGTGCCTTTCTGGTCCCTCTAACTCCCCAGTTCCTTCAACCAATCCTGATATTTACTACCTCTCTCACATTTATCCCCTTCTCATCACTCAGCCAACACCATAGTTCAAACTTGTCAAAGTATTTTCCAAAATGTGGCATCCTTATATGATCTAAACAAGGTAGAGTACAGTAGGACTACTATTCATGCAACCTTAGAATGCATTAACTTTTTGGCTAACACATTACACTTTTGGCTCATAGTGAGTCTATAGACCAAGTCTCTTTCTTTCAAAAAATACTTTGTTTTAATCAGCCAAGATCTGCCTTCTTATTCTCCCACACTAACTCCCATTCCCTCATAAGAGAATACAAGAAAAACAAAACCCACTATGAACATGTATCTATCATAACAAATTTCCACATCGATCATGTCCAAAATAAATTTTGTTCATTCTGCATTCTGAATCCTTCATCTATCAGGAGGTGAGTAGCATGCTTCATCACCAGGCCACCAGAATCCTAGCTGGTCATATGCTGATGAGTTCAACACAATAGTATTTTAACATTTATATGCAATAATTTGTTTATCCATTCCCTAAAATATGAGCATCCATGAGATTCCCATTCTTTGCCACTTCAAAAAGAGCTATAAATATTTTTGTGCATCTTTAGAGTTTGTTTTGCTTAGAACTAATCCTTCCCTTAATCTACCCTTCCCTACTTCACTGATGAATGAAATGTATTTCTGTGCCCACCTGTGGGTGTCTCCTTCTTCTGACCAGTTTAGATGAAAGTGAGGTTCAAATGTCAGCCATTCCACCCACTTCCTCTTCTGTGTTTGCACAGATGTCTATTTATGCACCCCAATTATGTGAGATAATATTCTCTAATCTACCTTTTCCTTCTCTACCCATTTCCCAGTATATTACTCTTCCTCTTTCTTTCCATTCTTTTCTTAAGATCTTTAAGACATAACACAACCAGGTTCTCTCTAATCAAACTCCCACTGTGACCCGTGATGATGATAGGGTTCAGAGGTAACATATGTACCATCTTCATATATTACAATATAAGTAGTTTAACCTCATTATGATTGTTTTTTCATGTTTACCTTTCTATGTTAATCTTGACTCCTGTATTGGTACTTCAAAATTTCTATACTACTCTTGCCTTTTCATCAGGATGCTTGGAAGTCCTCTATTTCATTAATGATTTCTTTTTCTCCCTGTAATATTACATTTAGTTTTGCTAAGTATGTTATTCTTGACTATAAACTTATACGTTTTGCCTTTTGGAACATAAGAGTCCAAGTTCTTTGCTCCTTTAGAGTGGTAGTTGCTAAATCACGTGTGATCATGACTATGACTCTGTAATACTTGAATTCTTTCTTTGTGGCTGCTTGCAGCATTTTTCTTTGACCCAGAAGCTCTGGATTTTGGCTATAATGTTCCTGTGAGTTTTCATTTTGAGATCTCTTTCAAGAGGTGACCACTGAACTCCTTCTGTTTCCACTTAGCCCTCGGGTCCTAACAGATCTGGGCAATTTTCTGTTAAGATTCCTTGAAATATAATGTCTAGGCTCTTTTTTTGGTCGTAGAGTTCAGATAATCCAATGATTCTTAAATTTTTCACCTCAATGTGTTTTCTAGGTCAGTTGTTTTTGTTACGAGATAACTTACATTTCCTTTCCTTTTCTGAGTCTTTTGACTTTAATATTTCTTGTTGCCTCATGATGTCCCTGGCTTCTAACTGGTCTATTCTAATTTTCAAAGTTTGTTGCTTGAGCAAGGTTTCATATTTCTTGTACCAAACTATTAATTCCCTTTCCAATTCTTTCTTCCACACCCCTCATTTTTTCCCCAACTATTTCCTTATTAAACACTTTCATTCCATTTACAAAAACATTTTTAACTTGCTTTTTTTTTTTAACTCTCACTTTACTTCTTCCAAAAATTCTAGTTTAGTTGGTACCCACACTATATTTTCCTCTGAGGCTTTGCTTGTAGATGTTTTGGAATCATTCTCTTCTTTCGAATTTGTTTTATGCTTTTCTGCCACCATAATAGCTCATTATAGTGTGGTGTTTCGGGTTTTTTGTTTTGTTTTTTTCCCATTCTTCCAGCCTCCTTCTTGACTTCAGACTTGATATTAGGGCTAGACTCTATGGTACTTCTAGAGGCAAGGTCTGGGCTGGTCTTGTTGCTTTCTTAGAGAATTGATTATTGTGTTATTCCAAAATCTCAAGGACAGACTGGGGGGTCTGCAAGCTCTCAGTGTTCCCAAAGTGGTCTGATCCAAGGTCTGTTTGCTGCCCTCCTTGGTTTGAGTTTTACAAGTTTCTGACCCAAGTTTGGTTCTGTGCAAAAGCAGACTACTGCTAAATTCTGCCCTTCTCAGACAGCTGGAAAGCCCCGTTGGTTCAGAGTGATAGCCTTTTAGCCTTCTCCTTGGTCTGGGATTCCTGCCTTGGTTATTCCTCTGCAGGCCAGGCAACATGCTAGAAGTAAGATCTTCTCTAAGCCTGGGGTATGACCTACATAACTGCTGCTGCAGGGTAGGTAGTATGCAATAAAGCTGTCAGCTTGCACCTGTTGGAGGTCTCGGGCCTCCTCTTACCCCACTCCTGGCCAAATTCTATCTCCAATGTCTACAGACCTCCGTGTCTATCCCTATGCCGGGCTGGGCTAGACAAATGACTCACTGTGACTTTTTCTATATTCCCTCATCAGGATTTTGTTTGGTACGTATTCTAAATCTGTTTGGAGAAGTTTGCGGAAGGAAGCTACTGCACTGCTTCCTATCACTCCACTCTACCATCCTGGCTCTACCTTTCAGTCCAGGTTTCTTTCACATGAACTATAGCCACATTTCTCCATCTTGTACATGTATTTTTGGGTTTTGGGTCAAAGTATAGAATTTACATTTATTAAATTTCATCTCTCAGATGCTTCACATGTGGGAACTAGAGATAATGCTGGGTTTTCAGTCATATGCCAAAAAAAGATACAAGCTCCACCCACTGGTTCAAGGTACCAAACCCAAATGAACTAGATTCCAGGGTACTGAAATAACTATGTGACTGCTAAGTTACTATCAGTGATTTCTCAAAGAACATTAAGAATGGGAAGAGAGGTACCAGAGTACTTGAGAAAGACAAAAGTTTAACCAAGTTGAAAAAAAAATGGGGGGGGTGGGTAGCTATAGTAAAAGTTTGCACGACAAGCCAGGGAATTTGACACTTCCATTTCTGGGAAAATTATTAAATATAGTACTAAAGGAACTATTAGAAAGCATCTAGAAAAGAAAGTGATTTAATTATCACTTCCATGCAAATAACTTTCCCATGTATAAATTCAGCCTTAGTCTTCCTCTCTTGAACTCCAGTCCCATACCATTATCTGATTAAGAATATCCCCCCTCATTTTCTTATTTTTGCTGAGGACATTAACATCCCTCCAGTAATCCAGTTTCACAACCTCAGAGTCACTGAGTCTTCCCTCTCCCTCACCACTTATATTCACCTCCTAGAATTCCCATTTCCCTTTCAAAAATCAGCTGAAACACCACCTTCTACATAAGTCCTTGCCTGTTTCCCTTAGTTACTACTGCTAACCCTCCCCATGCCAAAATTATTTCCTCCCACTCCCATGTTTCATTTTTGTCTTTGCATCCCCAGCATCAAAAACAATACCCTGACACATAGTAGATGCTTAATGAACAAGAATAAACTTGAATTGAAAATAAATAAAAATGAATAAATAAAAGAAAGACTCATCACAGTTTCATCAAACAGAAGTCCCCATGGATCTGTACTTGGTCCTATGATGTTTAATACTTTTACATTTGACCTGAGCCCAAACAGGCCAAGGTACAATTTGCTTAACATTTTTATCAGTAATTTGGACAAATAGGCAGACAGTATGCTTATCAAATCTGAAGACAGCATAAAATGAGGAGGGATAGCTAACACAACAAATGACAGTCAATATCCAAAAGACCCTGACAGGTTAGAATACTGGGCTTACTCTAATGAGGTAAAATTTAATAGTCATGAATGTCAAGTCCTATAATTAGGCTTAAAAACTAAGTTCATGATTACAAGATGGGGAAGCATGGTTAATTTAACTAAAAAAGACGTAGAAATTTTTATTGGAGGTGTTAAGTCCTACAGCATGCTATATCCTTCTCAGATCATATGTCTAGTATTGTGTTCAGTGCTGGATGCCACATTTTTAAAAGGGCATTACTAAGTTGGACAACATTTAGAGAGAACAACAAAAGGGTCTCAAGTTCTCTTCTCCCTCTGCTCTCGTGATAACTTCATCAGCTCCCATTAGTTAACTAATATCTCTATATAGATGTCTCCCAGACCCTGGGCTTCCGTTCCATATCAGTAACCTGTCTATTGTGCAGTTCAAAGTGGATATCACAGAGACATTTTAAACTCAATATATCTAAAACTGAACTCATTTTCTTTCCCCCCTTCCAAACTTCCCTAATTTTGTCAAAGGCCACTACCATCCTTTCAGTGTCCCAGATGCATAATCTTGTCATTAGCACCAACTCCTCACTCCAAAGAGCCAACCAGTTGCTAAATTTTGTTGCTTCTATCTCCACAACACCTCTCAAATATGATCTCTACTCTCTACTTACATAACCAGGTACGACCTTAGTTCAGGCCCTAATCACCTCTCTCCCAGATTATTGCAACAGTTTCATAAATTAGTCTTGGTTCTGGTCTGGGCCTGACTCAGGCCAATTACATAGTTTGGTTTTGATATTGGAACAAAATGAGACACTAGTCTGTCATTCAACAGTTAATAAAACATTTTCCTTGGCCACGGTATAAAGATATTCAACAAGGATAAGCAATGAGAACACTGTGAACCGAGAGATTCCTAAGCAAAGATGGCTGACCTCACTTGTCAAATATGGTGTAGTAGTAATTCCTTTTGAAATATGGGTTGGCTTAGATGATCCCCTCTAACTCTTAGGTTATGTGATTCTCTAATTCCAGATGATAAATTCAATGAATCAAGGCACAAACGGTAACAGAATCTTAGGCTGCCTGGAGAGGCAGAGAGTCCAGGGGATGGTTCCAATGTACTTTGCCATAGGCAGACCCCATTTGACACATTGTTCTTCAGTGCAAAAAACCATTCTTATAGGAAGAATGTTGAAAACGAAAAAATGCTCCTAGGAAAGCAACCAGGATTGTAAAGCATTTCAAGATCATGCCATACAGTTATCAGTTAAAGGGACTGGAAAGAACATGAGAGCTCTTTTTCAGTATTTGAAGGTCTGCCTGGCAGAGCAGAGGAATTAGACTTATTCTGCTTAAAGCCTGGGGACAAAACTAGGAATAACGGATGGAAGCTGCAGAGGCAAATTTAGACTTAGTGTAGGGAAAATTATCGTAACGACTAGCACTATATCTCAGGAGGCAATGGAGTGAAGACCCTCACTAAAGGTATTCAAACAAAGGATATGCTGGGTATACTAATGAAGGGATCCTTGTTCAGATATAAGTTGGACTAGATGGCCTTTGAGTTCCTTCCCCTCTCTTAAGATTCTATAACTCACTCTGGCATATTCACTCAATTTCTACATAACAGCTCATATAACTACAAACTTGGTCTCCTTTTCTCACTCAAAAACCTCTAGCTCACAGAATCTTCAGAGTTGAAATGGATTTCAGGGGCCATGAAGATTCCCAAGCATCCCTCCACAGGAAGTCACCAACCACTGCTACTTACCTATTCTTCCCCTAACCTTTAACAGATAATGGATCTCACCCATGGAGCCACATCATCGTTCCCTGAAGAACAAGTCACTATTTTTTGTTTAGAGAATTCAGTTCCTCTTTGACAAGAAACATGTAGCTGTTACTTATCTCCAACTGGCCAGTAGCCTTCCTTCTAGTCCCAGGTCAAGATTCCCTTATGACTCTTCAGATTTTGTTTGGTTTTTACATTGAAGAGCCCTTCGGCCTTTTTTTTTCCTTTTAAAGAAACTCACTCTTCCTTTCCATTCTTCATTTACCCTTCTTCTAATAAAGGAACCAGGACTGAATGTTGAGTCTAAATTACAATTACTGGGCCATGGTGGGAAATATAACCCTGAGTCATATTCAGGTTACTGCAAAACTTGCTCTTCATACCTTGGGGAATTAAGTGCTTTAGTCCTTTGTTAATTTTGGCCAACTCCCACCCCCCATAATAATTTGCTATAATTGTTTCTCATGTGACAGCTTCCAAACTTCTTACAGCCACATTCGACCCTTCTTTGCACAGACTCATATGTTAATATTTCTCTTAAAATCTGGCACATAACAGGTGCTTAACATTTGTCGAACAGAACTGAATGCCATACTGAAAAAATGTGGCTGGACCAGAACAGAGCATAAAAGCATGAAGCTAAGACTTCCTAGGACCTGTATGTCATAATTCTATGTGTAGCCTACCACTGTGCTAGTTGGGTTTTTTAAAGCTACATTACGGTACTAGTACAACTCAAATAAAGTACCTGCCCTCAAGGAGTTTAGAATCTACCAGTTCTTATTAAATTTGTAGATGACTAACCCCTGCCCCTTTTCAATGAACTTCTATCAAATTAGGTATCCCTTTTCCTACTGTTACACTTGTAATTTTTTTTTTTAATCTCAGTATCAGATCTTAGATTTATCCCTGTTCAACTTACCTTGTTAGTTTCAGACAAGGTTTCAGCCTGTTGAGATTCTGCCATCTACTACATGAGCTATCCCCTCTCAGGTTATATCATATACAAATATGACAAACATGTCTTCTCCACTACTTTTTGCAGCTACAGCTAGTGGGGTGAATTTATTAACCAAATAAGAAATAGGGACAATTGAAAAAGATAAAACGAATAATTTCAATTATGTGAAGTTGAAAAACTTTTACACAAACAAAATGTAACTAGGATAAGAAACCGAATAAGAAAAAAATTTGCATCAAATATCTGATAAGGTCTGATATTCAATATGTGTGTGTGTGTATATATAATATATGTGTGTGTATATATATATACATATAGATATAGATATAGATATAGATATATAGATATATGTATATATTGTTCAGTCGTTTCCAACTCTGTGACCCCATTTGTGGTTTTCTTGGCAAAGATACTAGAGTGGTTTGCCATCTCCTTCTCCAGCTCATTCAACAGATGAGGAAACTGAGGCAAACAGGATTAAGTGATTTGTCCAGGGTCACACATCTCATAAGTATCTGAGGTCAGATTTGAACTCATAAAGATGAGTCTTTCTGACTATAGGCCCAGTACCCTATCCACTGTGCCACCTTGTCAGCATTTATTAAGTGCTTACGATGTATGGCCAGGCACTATGATAAGTACTGAGGATACAAAGAAGGTAAAAAATAATCCTTACCCTCAAGGAACTCACAATCTAATAGGAACAAAAGTCATTTCTCAATGGATAAGGGGTCAAAGATTATGAACAAAAAAAGGTACTGCTCAAAAGAACTGCAAACTATTAACAAATATATGAAAGAATGTTTAAATCACTAATAATAATAGAAATTCACATTAAAATAACTCTAAGGTTTTGCCTCATATCCAGTAAGCTGGAAAAGATAACAAAATATGGGAATAGTCACTATTGGAGGGGCTATGGAAAAACAGACACACTTACGCACTATTATTGGAAAGCAATTTGAAATTATTTGAAAAAGTGCTAAAATATCCATACTCTCTGACCCAGAAGTTCCACTGGTAGGCACATTCCCAAGGAGATAAAATATTAAAAAGAACCCAAATACACCAAAATACATATAACGGAACTTTTTTGTAGTAGCAAAGAACTCAAAACAAAGTTGATACCCACTGACTAGGGAACGGCTAAACAAGTTGTGGTACGTGAATATAATGGAATATTACTACATGATCAGAAGCTATTAGGATTAATGCAGAAAAATATGTGAAGAGCTACATGAACTAAAGTAAAATGAAGTAAGTAGACTCAGGAAAACAAAATGCACGACTTCTATAATGTGACTAGAAAACACTGAATGCTGTGAATTATGACTAAGCCTGGCCCCAAAGAAGAGATACGAGAGGACAGCCCCCCTACTCTGCTTCTTTGCAGGTCAGTGACTGTAAACACGAACCACTACAGACCGTGTCAATGTGCTAGTTAATTGTGCTGCACTGTTTTCTTCCCTCATTTTCTTTGTTATAAGGAATAGCTGGAGTGAGAGGAGGATACTTTGGGAAATATAAGTGACAGAAAAACAAAAGGTATAAATAAAATGTATTTTTAAAACTTTTTCAAAAGTATGTTTTCTATATCTTCATCTAAAGTGTCGATGAGACACTAAACAAGGAACTGTCAAAATCTGCTTCCTATGGCATTTCGCTAGTGATCACAGACTTCATACAAACAAAAATCCCTCCTTAATCAACTATTTAACAGCAGAGTATATTCAACAGCCTACATTTCATCACTGCATCCACAGAGCTCTCACCTGCTCCCCATGCTAACGGAAGGGAGATATATACATACATGGCCTATACTAAAGATGGTAAAATCCCTTTATCATGAATTTCACAGCATACCCAAAGTGTTTCTTAATCGTGGAATTTTTAAAGTATATTAGCAGACACCACAATCTGAACTGGAGAAGGTTAAGAGCTGAAGTCTACCTTTCCCTAGAGTGAAGGTAAAAGTAACACTGCTTACTCTAAGAGGAAAATGCCATACACATATCACTGTTATCCTTTCCTGTTTCTGGTCATTTGGAACTTTGTGTGTTATTTGAGAAGAAAAAGTGAATTTAGTTGTTTTGTGATGGAAGTTACTGGTTATTTGTGGTTCAGCATGGTGAAAGGAACTCAAATGTAATTACTGCTTCATGGGAGTAAAGAGCTGGGAAGATCAAGTTTTTCCTATAGTGTACTCCTGTGTCCAAATAGCATTCAGCCTAGTGATTTTAT
Organism: Vombatus ursinus; assembly: GCF_900497805.2. Lineage (NCBI taxonomy): Eukaryota > Metazoa > Chordata > Mammalia > Diprotodontia > Vombatidae > Vombatus > Vombatus ursinus. Next base: position 36,490,262 of record NW_020954546.1, on the reverse strand, counting down.
TAAGAGACCTGGCCAATAACCAGAGGAAGTATTTTACAGGATTATTTCTTATAAAGAATTATAATCAATTAGGCAAACGTTGTTACTTTAGACACAGAAACATTAAAGTGGCTTTGATATGCAGAATCCTTTTTAAATGGTGTGCATTGTCAAGAGATCACAATGTCTCAATTGTTTAATTCCTTGAGAAAGCCATCTACAATCAGTGCCTTTACCCTCTTTCCTGTCATTTTTTCTAAACTCCGGGCAGTCGTTTTTCCAACCTCATTGTTCTAGTGAAACTGCTTTCTCTGAAGTTACCAATGATCTCTCAATTACAAAATCTAATGGTCTTTTCTCAGTCTTCATCCATCCTGACCCCTCTGCAGCCTTTTACACTGTTGATCACCTACCTTCTTCATACTGACTGTCTTCTCCCTAGGTTTTCTTGACCCTGCTCCTTCCTGGTTATCCTACCTATCTGACAGCTCTTTCTCTGTCTCCTTTGCTGATTTTCTTCCAAATGCACCCACTAACAATGCATGGCTCTGTCCTAGGTCCATTTCTCTTCTCTCTCTAATACAATCTCTCATCTCTGCCTACCAAACAGCTCGAACAGGATGTCTCAGATCTTAAACTCAACAACTTCAAAACTGAACTCATTATATTTATCCCTAAACTCTCCATTCTAAGAATAGTAAGGAAACTATCCTGATTATTGTCAAGGGTACCACCATTCTCCCAATAACCCAGGTTCACAACCTAGATGTCATCCTCAATGCCTCACTCTCTCACCCTCTACCCCCATTCAATCTGTTGCCACATCCTTTCAATTCTACCCTCACAACATTTCTCCCAAATAGGCTCCCTTTTCACCCCTGAAACATATGTACTCCCTTTTCTGTGACACTGGTACTACCCTGGCAGGAGCCCTCATCACCTCACACTTGAACTATTCCAACTGCTTTCTGGCTAGTCTCCTGATCTCAAGTAACTCCCCACTCTAGTCCATGCTCCATTCAGCTATCAAAGTGATTTTCCTATAGTTCAAGTCTAAATCTGTAACTCCCACTCTTAAGTAAACTACAGTGGGTCCGTATTACCTCCATGATCAAATACAGAATCCTCTGTCTGGCTTTTAAACCTCTTCATGACCTGACCCCTTTCTACCTTTCCAGTCTTATGCCTTATTACTCTCTAGCCCCACCCCACTCCCATTCCTAATGAAGCACTCTGCTAGCCAGTGACACTGACCTCCTTGCTGTTTCTTGAACAAGACCCTCCTCCTGACTTTGCTTTTTTCATGGACTGTCCTCCGTAGCTGAAATGCTCTCCCTTTTCATCTGTGCCCCCTTGGCTTTCTTCATGTCTAAGCTAAAATCCCACCTTCTGCAAGAAGCCTTTTCCAGTCCTCCATAATTTTGCTGCCTTCCCTCTGACAGTACATCCAAATTACCCTGTATAATTTGCTTGCTATGGTTGTTTGTATGATCTCTTCCCCACTGGACTGTGAACTCCTTAATGGTAGGTACAAATTTTTTGCCTTTTTTTTTTTATCCCCAGCACCCAGCACAGCGCCTGACACAGAGCAGGCACAATACAGGGTTCAAAGGACTTCAGGGTCACACAGCTAATAAGTATCTTAGCCTGAATTTGAACTCAGGTCTTCCTGACTCTGGCCCAGCACTCTATCCACTGTCACCTAGCTTCATCAATAAGGTCCCTGAAAAGCAAGAAAAAAAGCCAAAGGGAAGGGGATTTTTCCTCTAAATTGGATATGTAGACAACGCTATGTATGTCTAACATTATCCCAAACCTTGGGTTGGCCTAGATGGCTGCTGAGGTCCCTTCTGATTCTCAAATTCTGTGATTCTCTTAATTACATTTAGTTTTCCATCAGTTTTACACTGACAAAAAAGGTAAAGGGTAATGCATTTAACCGGGAGGGAAAGAGATAATGCTTTCTAAGTGTTTCTAGGCTTATTTCAGCTCCATAAATGGCAAGGCAAATATCCATCTGCCATATCCCCCAAGAGTCAAATGTGAATACAAGCGATCTGGGGGTGGTGAATGGGGAAGGGAGTGGTAGACAGAAAGCTCTTTGTACTGGCAACTGTGTTTTCAAAGCTGCTGATAGAAGGTTCCTTGGATTACAGTTATTTGGGAAATTTTAATAATTTAGATGGGTTGCACAATGGGTCTGACCTTCAGAAGCTTGTGTGGTAGAGGCCAGAGGGAAAGTTTGTTATTATGATGTTGGCACAACAGTAGACTGGATAGAAACAGATATTGGGTTAATGTTTACTTTGGGGTCTAGCCCAATGTACCAGTTTATCAGACACAACACATTTTTATTCTCTTTTCTTCAGGGACCAGGACTATCAGATAGTCAGGTAGAACAGAAAGAATATTTGAAACTGAAAATCAGAGTTCAAACCCTAGCTCTATCATTTTGTAGCTGTGTGATCTTGATCAAGTCATTTAATGCATCTTAGCCTCAGTCTCCTTACCTGCAAAATGAGGATAACATCATCCTATCCACCACATAACTCACAGGGGGTGTTGAGGAGATCAAATGAAATAATGTACTTAAAAACATTTTGCTTCAAGCATTACACAAATAAAAGGTACTGTTATCTTCTCTAAATGACAGGTCATCCTTCTTGATCAATGCCTATGGAAATTTATGTCTTCTTTCAAGACACAGACCAGATGCCACTTCCTTCTGGGGGCCTTCCTTGACTCTACACCTGAATATGGTCTCTTCTCAAATTTTCCTGGGGTACTTTTTCATTAAGTCCTTTGGCATCCTGTCACACTCTACCTTGTATTATAATTGTGGACATGCCATACACACCAATTAGACTATAAGCTTCTTATCCCAGCCCCTGGAGCTGTGACCTACAGATATTAGGTGCTTCATAAATGTTTAACTGAATCCTAATAAACCTACTATTGCCATACAATAACTTAATTCAGGGGATAAAAACTGAATCAATAGATTACCTAGTCCCCCAATTCTATTCTATCTCCATATTCCCTATTCTTTGAACCATTTCACTACTCACATCACCATGAAGGGATAAGAAGCAGCATGGAGGAGAGAGTAATTTCAATTCAATAGGCATGCATTAGGCAGCATACTGGGGATAGGAAGAAAATAACATTCCTCATCCTCAAGGAGCTTACATTCTACTTGACTGATTGAAACCAACTGATGATCAACATATATGGCTATATGTCCTCTGGGGTAACTTTCTTTTCATCTCATGAGGCTCATTTCCCCTACCATCCAACACACATCTAAATCATTTCCTCCTCATCATTACCCCTTATTGCTGGCTAACATTCAAAGGTTATAAACCAATTTTAATAGCAGTCTAAAACAAATATAATTAGAAAGGTAAATTTTCCTCAAAATTTCTCTAATGCAATTCAAAATCAAATACACATTATTTTTTGCTTTATCTAATGTTCAAGGTTCATTCTGAGTTCTATTTTTTCTCACTTTCTAGATAATCAGCACAAAAAAATGGAAAGAACCAGATCTGAAGTCCAAGGGCTTGGGTTCAAACCCGAATTCTCCCTCTTGTAACCTGTGCAACCTTGGGAAACTCACTTACCTTCTCTGGGCCTTGGTTTCCTTATCTATAAAATAAGAAAATTGGAGTATATGATCTCTAAGATCTCTTCCAGCCCTGAATTTAAGAGCCTCCATCTTCTGAACTGTTAGACATTTATCAATTATAACTTGGAATCTTTCCAACTAAATTATCAGCTACTTGAGAGTAGGAAGAAGGAACCACACCTTCTAAGTCCCAAAGTCCTCACACAGTGCTTTGAATGGAGGAGATAAATATGTAGTAATTATGTTGTTGTCTTCCATAATATGGATAACTCTGGGATCTATTATATCAGAAACAAAATTTATAGGTTATTTGTGGGCTTTACTTGTCCTCAATTTGCCCAACCAGCATGAATAATCAAGGCTAACAGGATACAGTTATATAACATAACCAAGTCAGCCTAACCCTGGGTGCTTCATGGACCAAAAATTTCTGTTTTTAAAGAACTATTTATTCTTATCTGGCCTCACCTTCTCCCTCTTCTTAAGTTGGGGTAAAGAGGCAGAAACTTCCTATCCAATAGCATTTTGGATTTTAGATATGATCTTATTTGCACAGGTTCATTAGATATTCTTTCTAGTCTACCAACATAGCTGTGTGACCCTGGGCAAGTCATTGATCACCTCACCAAAAAAAAAAATCCTACTATCCAGTCTAACAACAATAATAAGAGGCACCAGAAGCAGAAGACCTTGGTTGAATGACGGCTATGACAATCACAAAACTGTCATTATAAGCAAGCCACCTACTTTAAGCTATCATTTCCTCACCTATAAAAGGGGGGAAAATATTTGTACTATCTCCTCCTAGGACTGTTATGAGATAGCCTAGTATTTAGCCACTCTGTACATGTTTGCATTAATTCATTTTCTAACTCTATTGTATATATTGTACTTGCTGCTATCCCCTTTAGAATGTAAGCTCTTTCCAAGTAGGGTTTGTGAGACTTTTTACACCTCTATTTCCAATCCTTAGCACAGAACCTAGCAAAGAGGAGAAGTTTAATAAATGTTTATTGGCTGATTAACAGTGAATGCAAAAGAACTTTTGAAACTATAAAGAACAATAAAAATGAAAGGTCTTGTTATTTATGTGGCAGAATCCTGGGACAGAAGAGGAATCAACTAATTAGCAAGCATTTATTAAATATGTACTTTGTTCCAGGCCCTAGCAACAAGTCAGTCTGTTCAGGAACCAGAGAATTTTAGCACAGCAAGGTGCCTTAAAGATCATGTAATCTAGGTCTCAGCAATTGGGAAAGAAGAAGAAAAGGGAAAAAATACATTTATGTAGCACTTACTACGTGCCAGGCACTGTGCTAAGCACTTTGAATTATTATCTCATTTGATCCTCACAACCGTGGAAGGTAGTTACTGTTATTATCTCTATTTTACAGATGAAGAAACTGAGGCAGAAAGAGGTCAAGTAACTTGCCCAGAGTCACACAGCTAGCAAATATCTGAAGCTGGATTTGCATTCAGGTCTTCCTGAATCCAGGACAGCATTCTGTGTACTGTGGTGGTCCCTAGCTGCCCCAAGGAGCTGGGGACATCCTGGCAGATCCTGGGAGATCCTGGGACATCCTCTGCTGCAAAAGGCTCTGTAAGTACATTTATACTCTGGTTTCTTTTAGTCCAAATAAATCAATTAATTTGTACCCATGTATTAATCTTCAGGGAATAATGACTACTAACTCTGGATTTCCAACCCAAGCTAGATCTTCTGTATTTCTCACCTCAACTTACCTCCAACTGCCAAAATACAAGGAGAGCCCCTACTGTGATGCCTCTCACATCAATTAAAATGAATGTGTGTATATATGTTACTTAGCTCTAAAACATTACATTCTAAGACTACTACCAAAATACTGGTTTTCTTTCTTAAAAGGTGGCAGATCCTAATAGTCTTGTACAATCTTTTCAACTTACAGAGGGGGAAACTGAGATCCAAAAAGTTAAGTGACGTGGCAAAAATCAAACATAGCTTGCTGGGGCAGAGCCAAATCTCCCGATTCTTAGCCCAGCATTCTTTTCACTATAGCCCATTTCTCATAAATTTCTAATCTCAGTCTTCTCCCTTCCCCCACTAGAAAATCTATCAACCTTCTTTCACTGACATCAGCTAATGTATTCAAAACAAATGAAATTCATTTGAATGTTTTAATAATATTTTACTATTTTAATATTAAAATTATATAAAATATAATATAAAAATATATAAAATATTTCCTCCATATTTTAATAGCAGTAACAGGTCAAAGTAAGGAAAATCTGTTGCCAAGAAAAATCATTAAATGTATTCCAAAGACAAGTGATGTCAGAATTGTGTGCTTTATTGCTCTTTGGTTGAGAGAGGTGAACAAAACTAGGAGATATATTAGTCAGTTTTAAAATTTTCTTTTCTATCAGCACTTTCAAATCACAATCAAATTCACTATACAGAGAAAAAGAAAGAAAACACCAAATTTTAAAATGTATTTCCTCTTGATCAACATTACGACAAAGACTCTGAAGGAGCCAAAGACCCTACCAATATATTTACAGAATCTTTTACTTTACTGATATGGACAGCAACAATAAACATTAAACAACTCACATGTATACAGTACTTCCAGGTTTATTAAGCCCTTATTTCCTTTACCAGAAGGAAACCTACAACCCAAATACAAGGTTACAATGACCTAGATGCAGATTTCCTCCCTTGTGAATATTCTGTTAATGCCAAATCTACCACTACTAGAGAAGGATCTAGAGCAAAATTCTGCCAGCCCTACTGGAGGAATGAGAAAAAACACACACATGGTGTCAAACTCTGAAGGGATGAAAATTCTAAAGTTTGACTATTTAATCCGATCTTTTAAACACGTTATTAGTTCCCTTCCATGAGGGAGAGTGAGAAAAGGAGAAGAGGAGAAAGAGAGATAGAGAGAGAATAGTTCTTAAGCATCATATGCACATCACCATGTGCTGAACAGTAATCAAGAATAAGGGGTTCTGATGATATCAGGTTTGCAGCCTAGTCAACACGCTTCAATCAAAAACACTCATTTTTTACATATTGCCTGAGAAAACAGAGGAAACAGTGTAATGGACTGGTGCTTTTTTGCTTTATCTGCATGCAAAGCCTATATCTGCAGGTGTAGCATTCTAGTTATAAGATCTGCCTTAGTACCAGTTCTGACCCCAACAAGCTATGTTTTCTTGGGCTCTTAGCCTCTCTGGGCCTCAGGTTCTTCATATATAAAATAAGGGAGCTGAACTAGATGATATTTTAAGTTCCTTCCAAATCTAAAATTCTAAGATTCTCCTCAGCTTTTATCTTTTTATATTTTATATTTACAGATCTAGGCAACAAACTAGAAGGGGCTATTTCCTACACAGACAGGTATATTCAATTTAAAGCACCAAGTTTCCAAGGGAAAGGATATAGTGTTCTTCAAATTTTCTATCATAAAGAATGGGACAAAATATGCCCTGAAAATTCCCATTTATGCCAGGTCAGCAAGTCAGCAGTTTTTTCCTCCTTCCCCTCCATAAAAGCACAAAAAGTATATGGATTACTCCATAGACCATCTGGCAAATTTTTTTGTTTGTTTGTTTGTTTTTAAAGGCAGTTGGGGTTAAGTGACTTGCCCAGGGTCACAGTAAGTGTCAAGTGTTTGGTCAGAGGCCGGATTTGAACTCAGGTCCTCCTGACTTGAGGGCTGGTGCTCTATCCACTGCCCCACCTAGCTGCCTCCCACATGGAAAATGTTCTACTGACATCTGGGATGGTCCCACCCAGATACAAGTACTTTGTCTTGAATATATTACTTCTCTAAGGGTATGAGTCCACTACACTGGTATGACATGAATTGTATCAAACTAGCATTTGCTAGGCATCCATAATGGGACAGAACTTATACCTGCAATCACATAAGCATGTTCTAGTCTCCCAATGTAAAATAGGTGCCACTCATGTCAAAGAATACTGTATCATATGCAAAACAAAAAAATTTTTTTGAGTAGCATTGGCCCTGAGGATGATCTGAGAAATAAACTTTTGTGATAATGAAGAGGGAACTTGCTAGCCTACCCTTTACTCTATTTAGGTGAGGTACTGGAAAAAGAGATAAGAGCACTTTATAGACAGCCCTCTCATGCTACCGAAGGGTCAGAAAGCAAAGGCTATTTCAGTAGGCCTCAATTATATGCAGTCTGAGCTATCATTACCAGTAGATGAAGAACTTGATCTTATCAAAGTGGGTGGGAAGGAGACTCATTCCAGCAAAACAAAAATCACAAATTCCTTTTAAAAATAGTCTATTCTCAGAGTATGGGAGGTTATGCCAGATTAGCTCAACAGGTTAAGGTGATAAGGAATGGGAACCTACAGCCTCTAGGTTCTCAATCAAGACCCTTTGACTAAATTCAACCTTCACAAAACAAACCCCCTTAATAAAAGAATTTGTCCTGTAAAACTAAGACTCAGTCAAAAGGACCTAGAATGTCCCAAGGTCCTAGAAGTCGATATGTGGCCTCAACACTGCAGGTTCCCTATCCCTGGAACCATGTGTTATTTATTTTTATTATCCCCACAGCACCTAGGATCGTACCTTATACATAATATATTCTTAGCAAACATTTGTCACATAACTTAAAGACTGCCCTAAGGAAATCCAATGATAATATCCAAAGGCTATTACCATGTGTACAGCAGCAGGACATCCCCACTACTGAACCTGGATAATGTAAAATGCTTTCTACAAGGTAAACGTATACACAAAACAAAGGCTTGCATACACTTAAAGACTCTCCCCCCAGAGGCTGGCACCCACTCAGCTTGGGTAGAGTAGTTACTAAGTCCAGGACCACAGAGCTCATGCAGCCTTCAGTACAATCCTCACAACACTTCACTCTCTTGGTTCCCACAGGTTACATGATACAACAGGCAACTTTGAAACAATAGCAAAGGTGAAAACTTCATCAGAGGTTATGAGGTGGGGAACCTTCCTCTAGTCCAAGAAACTATTTTCCATTTACCTGAATACAGAATACCAGCAGGAGACTGAGCCATCCACCTTGATCTGGATGAGCTGCAAAAAGCCAGTCTATCTGGTCAGAGTCCACACACATGCACACAATCAAAACAGAGAGGACTGAGGGAAAAAGAAAGAAAATGAAACACTTCAATTGGCATCACAGTATTACAATGTTAATGACACATATTATTCACCAGTGTGCTACAACAACTTGCAAGTGGACAAGGAACGCTCAGGAAGTCAAAGAAACAGAATAAAATTCTCTCATTCTAAAAGCACAGTCATCCACATGCCAAAGCAGGTCATCCCAACTCTGTACACGAGCATGGTGGGGTGGGTGGGGGTGTGTGTGTGTGTGTGTGTGTGTGTGTGTGTGTGTGTGTGTGTGTG
>NW_020954546.1:36413297-36481237 GCF_900497805.2 Vombatus ursinus | reverse complement strand
GTGTGTGTGTGTGTGTGTGTGTGTGTGTGTGTGTGTGTGTGTGTGTGTGTGTGTGTGTGTGTGTGTGTGAGAGAGAGAGAGAGAGAGAGAGCCGTATTTACAGTCAACTTTCAAAGACTTGAAGGCAAAAGGCAAAGAGGCCGGCAGAGGATGAAATGGAAACAACAGACATGAACTTGAACTTGGACAGACTTCACAAGATAGTAGAGGATAAATGCTATGGCTCATGGGGTCAAAAAGAGTCAGACACAAATGAACAACTAAACAACAACAAAATACAAAATGTGGATATATCAGTAGATTTTCAATATTGTATATTATTTGAAGCCTTCCTCCTTCCACTGACCAAACTGTGGTGAGGGCCATTAGAGTCTAGATAATATAACTGCTGTGGGACCCTATTTTCTTCTTTTTTTTTTTTTTAGTAAGGCAACTGGGGGATTAAGTGACATGCCCAGGGTCACACAGCTATTAAGTGTCAAGTGTTTGATCTGTGTCCGGATTTGAACTCAGGTCCTCCTGATTTCAGAGCTGGTACTCTATCCACTGAGCCACCTAGCTGCCCCTGTGGGACCCTATTTCAAAGCCAATTGTAAATGACTTGTGTTACTGAAAGCTGTGCCGCCACAAATAGCAAAATAATCATATTTCCTAGAAAGTGAAGTTAGTATAATGGAAAAAAACTCAGAACTTGGAGTGAGAAGGCCTGAATTTGAGTACTGTCTCTAATTTATGTTATATGACTGAGCAAGCCACTCAACATCTGAGCTTCCATTTTCTCAGCTGTAAAATGGAAATAATTATACTTGTACTACCACAGGGTTGCAATAAGGAAAGCACTTAAATGTGAAATAATTTAACTTCTGCCACAAAGAAAGAGAGGAATCATTTCATTCACTAAAAATCTACTACTTTAGTGCCTAGTGTGAGCAAGGAACTGTCTTATGTCCCATGGAGAGATACAAAGGACATCGTTCATCTATGGCTGAAAGGGACCACAGAGAGTCATTTATTCAGTCCATTCATTTTACGGATGAAGAAATTAAGTCACAGAGGTAAAGTGAAGACTGCCAAAGATTCCCTAGGTAGTGAGTGGCAAGGCCAGCATCGGAACTTGGGTCCCATCACTCCTCTTCTTCTAAAATTTTTAGTCTAGCAGGGAAGATAAGATGTGCACATATAATAAAACATGAACAATGAAAGAGAAATGAAAAGGTAAAAATACATTTTATAAGATGCCATATGGCTGGCAGACAGAAAGTTGACTTCGAAGTCAATCCCTGCCGTGGATCCATACTTAAGCTATGACCCTGGACAAGTCACTTCTCAGTGCATGAGGCAAAACTGTCTAAGATTAAAAGTTGTAGAAAAGGGGCCAACATATTGGTAATAGAAGCTTCTTCACTTGGAAATTCCTAATGAAGTGAATGAAATGAACCACAGGTTCAGTCCCTATCCCTATTTCTGAAAATTAAGTTAAAAGTCATGAAGTTTAGAGGAGATTTATTCTTATGACTTAGGGGAATTAAGAAAGACTTTACAAAAGAAGTGGAATCTAAGTAAGGTATTGAAGAATTGGTAGGAATTGTAGAGGTAGAGCTGTGGTGCAAGCAAAAAAAGGGCATTACAGGCAGAAATAAAAGCAAGAACAAAATCACAGAGGTCAGAAAGTATGATACATGCTCTGAGATTGTAGGTAAGATATGTGAAGGGCAATAACAGGAAATATGTCTAAGGTTGTTTGTTGTGTGACTCTCAGCTGTGTGACTCTCCGTGACCCCATGGATCACAGCATGCCAGGCCTTTCTGTCCTCTACTATCTCTCAAAGTCTGTCCAGGTTCACGTTCATTGTTTCCATGACACTAACTATTCATCTCATCTTTTGCCATCCTCTTTTCCTTTTACCTTCAATCTTTCCTAATATCAGGGTCTTTTCCAATGAGTCCCATCTTCTCCATCATGTGGCCAAAGGATTTAAGCTTCAATATTTGACCTTCTAGTGAACAGCCTGAATTAATTTCTTTAAGTATGACTGATCTGATCCCCATGCTGTCCAAGAGACTCTCAAAAGTCTTCTCCAGTACCACAATTCAAAAGTGTCGATTCTGTGACACTAAGCTTTCCTTACAATCCAACTCTCACAGCCATACACTGCCACTGGAAAAAAAAAAAAAACATAGCTTTGACTTATATGGAACTTTGTCGGCAAGATGATCTCTCTGCTTTTTAGTATGCTGTCCATGGATTTTAGATTTGCCATAGCTTTCCTTCCAGGGAACAAGTGTCTTTTAATTTCATGGGTGCAGTCTTCGTCTACAGCGATTATTGAGCCCAAGAATATAAAATCCTGTATTTGCCAGGAAGTGAAGGTATCAGTTGCCAAGATCTTTGGGGTTTTTTTATGTTAAGCTTTGAACCAGCTTTTACACTCTCCTCTTTTACCCTCATCAAGAAGCTTCTTAATTTCTCTTCACTTTCTGCTATCAGAGTAGTATCATTTGTATATCTGAGACTGTTGATATTTCTCCCAGCAACCTTAATTCCAGTTTTTGATTCATTCAACCTGGCACTTCACATGATGTACTCTGCATATCAGTTAAATAGCATGACACTATACAGCTTGTTATACTCCTTTTACAATCTTAAATCAACCAATTGTTCCATGTTTGGTTCTGACTGCTGCTTCTTGGTCCACATACAGGTTCCACAGGAGACAAATAAGATGACATGGTACTCCATCTTTTTGAGGACTTGCCACATTTTGTTGTGATCCACACAGTCAAAGGTTTTAGTGTAGTAGAAGAAACAGAAGTTTTTCCTGGAACTCCCTTGCTTTCTCAATAACCTAGAGAATGCTGGCAAATTTGGTCTCTGGTTCCTCTGCCTCTTTGAAAACCAGCCTGCTCTTCTGGTCTTGCTTCACGTATTGCTAAAGCCTAGCATGCAGAATCTTAAGCACAACCTTGCAGGCATGTGAAATGAATGCAATTATTTGGTAATTTGAATATTCCTTGGCATTGCCATTCTTTAGGATTGGGATGTAAACTGATCTTTTCCAATCCAGCGGCCACTGTTGAGTTTTTCAAATTTCTGGCATATTGAGCACAGCATTTTAACAGCATCATCGTTTAGGATTTTAAATAGCTCAGCTGGAATTTCGTCACCTCCACTTAGCCTTGTTAGCAATGCTTCCCAAGACCCATTTGATTTCATCCTCCAGCAAGTCTGGCTCTAGATCAGTAACCACACCACTATGGTTATCAGTGATATTAAGATTTTTCTTACATAGTTCTTTTGGGCAGAATTCCTCTCTCTCTCTCTCTCTCTCTTTTTTTTTTTTTGGCGAGGCAATCAGGACTAATTGACTTGCCCAGGGTCACACAGCTAGTAAGTATCAAGTGTCTGAGGCCAGATTTGAACTCCTGACTCCAAGGCTGGAGCTCTATTCACTGTGCCACCTAGTTGCCCCTTCTTTCCATCTCTTAATCTCTTCTGCTTCGGTATAGTCCTTACCGTTTTTGTCTTTCATCATGGCCCATTTTTGCACAAAGCATTTCCTTGATAATTCTAATTTTCTTGAAGAGATCTCTTGTCTTTTCCATTCTATTATTCTGTTTTTTTGCATTGCTCTTAAGAAAACCTTCTCTCTCCTTGCTATTCTCTGAAATTCTGCCCTCAGCTTGGTATATCTTTCACTTTCTCCTTTCCCTTTCCTTAGCTATTTGTAAAGCCTCATCAGACAACAATTTTGCTTGCTTGCTCTTCCTTTTCTTTGGAATGTTTTTTGTTGCTGCCTCCTGTACAATATCATGAATCTATGACCATAGTTCTTCAGACATTCTACCTACCAGATCTAATCTATTCATCACCTCTACTTCATATTCATATGGGAGGTTATTTACGTCATACCTATATAATATAATGGTTTTCTCTACTTTCTTCAATTTAAGTCTGAATTTTACAATAAGAAATTCATGATCTGAACCAGAGTCAGCTTCAGGTCTTGTTTTAACTGACTGTATAGAGCTTCTCCACCTTTAGATACAAAATATATTATTAATCTGATTTCAATATCAACCATCTTATGATGTCCATGTGTAAAGTCACTTTTTGGGTTATTGAAAAAGAGTGTTTGCTACGACCAGCACATTATCTTGACAAAACTCTTTTTGTACTTCATTCTGTATTCCAAGGCCAAACTTGTCTGTTATTTCAATTATCTTTTGATTTCCTACTTTAGTATTCCAATCTCCCATGATGAATATAACATCTTTTTCTGGTCTTACTTCTAGAAGATGTCGTAGGTCTTCACTGAACTGATCAACTTTGGTGTCTTTGGCATCAGTGGTTGGCTAAGGTTAGGCTAGGACCAAAGAACAGAAATCACAAAAAGCCAAGGCAAGGATTCTATACTTTAATGGGTAAGCAGTAAAGGGCCACTAGAAGTTTCTGAGCAGAAGAATATGATGAGTACTATGCCTTAAAAAACCTATTTGGAAGCAATATTCAGTATAGAGGAATGACAGAGGAGGCAGGAAGATTTGAAGAGAGACTACTGCTTTTATGTATTGATCAGTTACATTGATTTTTTTTCCATCTTCTTTTCCCCCTTTTTTGGCTTTAAAAAAAATTTGTTATATAGAATGGCTCTCTGAAGGAGGAGTCCAGGAAGAAAATATGGTAGTGTAAAAAAAAAATATACAAAAGACATCAATAAAACTTTTTTTAAAGACACTATTGCAATAGTACATGTAAGAGGTAGTAATAATCTATACTATGGTAAAAAAAAAAAAAGTAGCACTGGTTAAAAAATGGGGGAGGGGAGAGTTCATTTGAGAAATATTATGAAGGCAGAATCAATCCCCAAGCCTCAGCAGCTGATTAAATGTGTAGGGCAAAGTACAGGTCAGACAGAGTTCAAGTAAAATTTGCCACTTGAGTGACTCTGATGAAAGTACCATGAACGGAAACAGGAAAGTGAGGAAGAAGAACAGATATAGAGGAAAAGCTATTAATTTTTTTTTTTTTTTGCTTTTTGGTGAGGCAATCAGGGTTAAGTGACTTGCTCAGGGTCACATAGCTAGTAAATGTTAAGTGTCTGAGACTGGATTTGAACTCAGGTCCTCCTGAATCCAGGGCCAGTGCTCTATACACTGCGCCACCTAGCTGTCCCAGAAAAGCTAATAATTTATTTTAGATATGGTCATGTTTCAGGTACTAGTGACTATCCAGACAGAGACATCTAGCAGACCACTGGAAATTCAGATTTGGAACTTAGGATAATAGTCAAAATTAGGAATATAGATTTTAGGATAATGTGCATAGATCACAGTTGAGGTATGGGTATGTAAGAGAGTATGAAAAAAGGGTTGAAAATAGAACCATAGGGAATGCTAATATTTAAGCAGCAAGGGAAAGAAGATCTACTGAAAGACAAGGAATGACCAGGGAACTAAGAGGAAAAGCAAGAAAATTATGTTCCATGAAAGCAAAAGGAAAAGAAATTTTCAAGAAAAAAAAAGGGGGGTGGCTAATAATGTCAAATGCAGCAAAAAAAAAAAAGTTGAGGATAAGGACTGGGAAAAAGCCCAGTGGAGCTGGTAGGAGAAGGGCATTTTAGTACGAGCACTGGCATGAAGACAGGAAACCAGGGACATGTTTAAGGAACAATAATCATATTAGGATATTTGAATAAGGATGGTCAAAAAAGGCTAAAAAGGCAGTCTGGTTTAAACAGTTCTTGGTTTGCTATTGCTGCTGATAATAAACCTGAGGGACTTACCATCCTCCAAGGCTGAGTAAGAACAGTTGAAGAGGTATGAACAGTAAATAAGCAACCTTCCTTTTATTTCAAGCAGTCATTCGTGTATCAAATGTTAAGCTTCAGAGGGGTTCCTGTTGCTAGTGACAACCTTAGTAGCCTAAATGAAAGAAAACTATATAGAGGAGGGAAAAAACAGAGTTGTGCTTCAGAATTGGAGGGGGGGGATAGATGAAAGATCTAGAAGAGAAGCAATGTGCAAGTACATACAGCAACAGAGAGCTAACTATTCCTAGAACGTGGAGAAGTGAAACCCAGAGAAAGTAGAGCCTTAGGAACTTAAGAAAGAGTCCTACTAAGCAACTATTCTTTGCGCTAGTCTGTTTAAAAAAAAGAGAAACATATATAGCATCTAAGCACAAAGAAAAATCTTGCAGAAGTGAAACAAAAGTTTATGATCAAACCTCCCTATAATGTTGTCTTCAACTTCTCAATTCTTTTCCAAGCATTTGCTCTACCTTCTCTACTAATACTTACGTAGCAACACATACATCATTTTCTTCAGGTGTAGTGAATTTTTGATTCATGTATCTGTCAACATAGTGTAGCAGAAAATATATTGGTCTAGGTATACGAAGTTTAGTTCTTGTCTTAGCTCTATGTATCTAATATCTCCAACCCTGATATGCCCCAAGAGTCAATTCCACATGGATGTCAGTCACCTCAAACCCAGAATATCTAAACTGAACTCGTCTTTCCCCCCAAGTAGTTCTCTCACTTCAGACAACAGAGCTACTATTCAAAAGACGTTACAGACTACTTGACACCCTGTATGCAGGATTTCTGCATTATGTGGAGGCTAAATTTGATAATCTCTAAAATCCCCTCACTCTTAAAATTCTACACTATGCACAAGTAATCATTTTATGTCAAATCTAGTTCTTGACTGTTAAGGGGGCATACATCCTGGTTCTGACAATCATTTCAAGGTTACTATAATCATCAACAAATATGATACTTGGGAGCATGCAGAACCTACATTAGGCAAGAAAGTGTAAGATACTGTCCCTACCCTCAAGAAATTTATAATCTCTATTTGTGGCTAATTCCAAGGATATTATTGGTTTCTTACACATGAGCAATGCCAATTTTTAACAAAGATGAACCTTCCTTCACAAAACCTTTCCTTCTTTACACTGCTGTGGCATTACTGTCAGTAGCATTCATTTAATGCAAATAAAATGCATTATCTTTTTCATATATATAATGTGTACATATATATATAATATATATATGTATATATATTCCATGTTTTCATAAACAGGCTGCAAGCTCCTTAAGAGTGAAGATGATGCCTTATACCTCACTGTATCTCCAGCACCTAGTACAATGCTCTAGAAGTTGAGCATCTTCTAAATGCCCAATAAAAGGAGATATCACTTACAACTTTAAAATACTTTACTTTTATATTAATTACAACAATAACATTGGTTCTATGATAAACAGTCAAAGGATATGAACAGTTTTCAAAGGAAGAAATCTAAACTATCAATAATTATATGAAAAACACTCCACTAATAATTGGAAAAATACAAATTCAAGCAACTGAGATTCCACCTCACACACAAGTTTGGCAAAGTTGAAAAAAAAAAAAAAAGAAAATAACAAATATTAGTAGAG
This sequence comes from Vombatus ursinus, assembly GCF_900497805.2. Lineage (NCBI taxonomy): Eukaryota > Metazoa > Chordata > Mammalia > Diprotodontia > Vombatidae > Vombatus > Vombatus ursinus. The sequence goes on along the minus strand of NW_020954546.1, from coordinate 36,473,795 downwards.
CTCTAGGAAAACAGACACACTAATGCACCATTAATAGAGCTATGAATTAGTCCTGCCACTGAAGAAAGTAATTTGGAACTATGCCCAAAAGTTACTGTGCACAATTTTTGACCCATCATTACAATTATGAAGCCTATACCCCAAAGAGATCAAAGAAAGAGGAAAAGAACCCCTACATACAAAAATATTTATAGAAGTCCTTTTTGTAGTGACAAAGAACTGGAAACTAAGGGGATACTCATTAATTAGAGAATGGCTGAGTAAGTTGTGGCATATGATTGCAATGGAATACTATTGCACTTTAAGAAACGACAATAGGAATGGTTTTAGAGAAATCTGGGAAGACTTGTAAGAAATGATAGAGTGAAGGAGTCAAAACCAGGAGAACCACAATTTATATACTGTAAAGACAAACAACTTTGAAAGACTTAAGAACTCTGATCTTTGAATTTAATGACTAACCACTATTCAAGAAAACCAGAAATGAAGAATACTATCTTACCACCTGACAGAGAGGTAATAGATTAAGGATACAGAATAAAACATGTATTTTTGGACATGGCTAATGTTCGAATTTGTTTACCTGTGCATATTTTTGTAAGGATTTTCCTTTTCTTTTTTAAAATGTGGGAAAGGGAAAATAAATGCTTACTAACAAATACAAAAACATAATTTTTTAAAACATCAATGATAACAAACGGGGAAGACAGAGGAGTCTCAATTTCTTAATCTGTTAAAAAAATAAAAAAGGTTGAACTATAAAATTTCTAAGGTTCATTCTATCTCAAATTCTAGTTCTAGCATTTGCCTGTTTCTATGTAAAACTTATATTCCTGTATAATTACATTTATAGAGAAAATGTTTTATCTTTGTTTTTATATACTTAGATTTTTGTATTCTGCATAGACCAGTGGACTCTATATTCCCAAGGGACCAAGTCATCTATTTATTTTATTTAAATGTTTATTGGTATCATTTCCTCTATCTTCCCAGAGAATGAGCTCTTTAAAGACCTGGGATCTGTGAGATATGTTTTTTAAAATATATTTTGATAATCATAATCACAATGTAATTGGTTTCCTTTGTAATCTTATGTATCTTATTTTATGTATTTAAAAACATTATCCCAGGAAGGGGGTAGACTTCATCAGACTGCCCAAGGAAGGAAAGAAGGAAGCAAACAAACATCTTCTAAAAACATTAAGTATCTACTATGTGCCAGGCACTGTGCTAAGCACTTTTAAAATATCTCATCTGATTATCACAACAAACCTGATTTGTTAGTGTTATTATTATCATCTCTATTTTACAGCTGAGGAAACTGAAGACAAAGGCAAGTTAACTGATTTGCCCAAGGTCACACAGCTAACTAGAGGCCAATCTTGAATTCAGTTCTTCCTAGACTCAAGGCCCAGTGTTCTATACAGTTTCATGACACAACAAAAAGTTAAGAACTTTTGCCTTACTAATGCAATATCACTTAAAAGACCACAGACAGAGCAATGCCTAGTATGAGATATGTCAAATTAGACTGAACAAGGCTACATACAGTAAGAAACTGTTTCCTTGAGAAATGAAACATCTCCTCTCCCTACTATATACTGTTATTTCAAGGAGAAATTTGTGTCATAAATGAAGGACCTGTGCCAAGGTAGCCTGACAGAAGCATATTTGTTAGTGCCCTTTCCTCTTCAAATAATCAAGTACATGCTTAATCCTTTATTTACTATCCCCACCCGAAAGAATGTTACCCTCTTGGGGGGGGGGGTGCTAGTTTTCTTTTTGTCCGAGTATTCCCATCATAGTAGGCACTTAAAACATGGTCATTAGGTTAGATTAGCCATGTTGGGGGGGTGGGGCACAATGCTTTTAATGATCCTTCCTTCACTGCCAAGACTCACAAGGTTATCCATGAAACAAAGTCCCATCTCTCTAAAATCATCTTCTTCTATGCTATATGGCTCCAAGTCCCCGAATACCTCATTCTCTGAAGAATTAACAGTTTTAAGTCACCCAAAGGACAGTGGAGAAACATGTGGAAGGCATCAGTAAATCCCATTAACAACAAAGATTTATGTGGGAGAAACAGTGCAAAGGGTATCATCAAAGTGACAAAGGACCAGAAAAGGGGCAAAAGCTATCTCCCTAGGTGCTCCCCACTGCTAGCCACACAATGTCAAGAAATTAAAAGGAGGCCCTAGCACACATCACTTCTACGTCTGCATCACACCTTGTATCTGTCCCCTTCCCCCCCCACCACTCACTCAGCCATCACCTGAATTAAGGCACTTATTATCTTCTACCTAAACTACTAACATCCCAACAGAATTTTCAATTTCCAGGCTTCCCTCTCCAAACTATGCTCCACATAATCTGCCAAAATAATCTTCCTAAAAAGCACAAATGTGACTATATCTCTCCCCTGCCTAAGAGCTTTAAGTGGCTTCCATTTTCTTTGGGATACAATACAAACTCCTCTGTTTGGCATTATTTTAGTCCTTCACCATCAGGCTCTAGTCTATCCCTCTCAATTTATTTCATCTCTTCCCCTCTCCCCACACACACACACTGTGTCTCAGCCACACAGGCTGACTTTGCTATTCCCCAAACATGACAGGCCATCTCCCACCTCCCACCAAGCTTTTGCACAGCTGTCCCCATAGCTGAACTGAATAACTTTTCTCACACCTGTACTCTCTCCCCAAATTATCCTGAATATACCCATCTGTTTACAGGTTGTCAGCAGGGATGGTTTCATTCTTTGTACTTGTATCCTCAGTTCTTATCATAGGTTTGGCACCTAGTTGGTACTTCATAAACACTTGTTGACCGACTGCACAGAAGTCACAGAAAGACTGCACTTTACACTCCTTAAGATAAAGAATTGTTGTTCAATTTGTTTCTTCATCCTTAATGCCTATCCCACTATGCTTTGCATTCAGTAGGCAATTAATAAAAGCTGAAAGGATTAGATGAATTTGATAGATCTCTTGTAGAGCACTTTCGGGAAGAAAGGGAGAAAAGTTGCACAGGACAGGAAGGCTTAGAAGGATTGTAAATGGTACAACCAGATCACAAATCCCACAAACTGGCAAAGGTTGCTAACACTTTAGCTTTAAGCACTTAGCTTGTCTCCTCTTCTGTCAATAGCTAATTATCACTAAAAACTGCCCTGGGGCCAGGAGTAGCACTTTCCTAAAGAACGCCATCTTTTCAAAGCAAGGATTCTTTTATAACACCATCATGTCAATTAGAGGACTATAATTTGCCAGGATTCTGTCTGATAGATTTCACAACTGGCTTCCTAAACTCTAAAGAGGGACTAGAAAATCAAAGTACATGGTGTGGAGTTAATAGAAAGTGTCCTAGAAAACTCATCAAATTCATAAGCCAAATTTGGAAAGCAGGATTAACTAGACTACATGAACCTCTTTCATTCTTATACCTAAATCTACCCCAAGCGTGACCCAACTCCACAACACATCCAGGCCCTTGAACCCTCAGCACCACCCACCTCCCAAAACCTCCATTCTGCCATGGTCCCTTCAGTCTCTGATCCCTGCCCCCTCACCTCTACAGCAACAAGTTTTCAAATCAGCTTTGAAGATTAGCCAAACTCTCTAGTCCAGAACAAGGAGTTAAAACCCTTAGGCTTTCTTTCCTGTCAAACTCCCCCAAAAACCTCAAGCAAGATTCTTTATGATTTTCGCAGCCTCAACCTATCAATAGTAGACAAGAAGGTAAAAGTTGGCATGAGGGAACAGTCATGCCAATTCACTAGAAACTGAAAAATCTTAAGTCAATTCTTAACTACTTTTGTGTATTATTCACAATAAATGTACAATCCCATGCTTGCTTTCCCCTGTCAACCCAGTACTTCCTGAGATACCAGTTTGTACCACATATAACATTCAAAACCATCAGTCTGTACGTGGTTAACAAACACCCTAATTTTAACAGTTCTGGCCAAACAATTAGGAAAAGAAATTTGCTGTTATTTGTAAAAATAAGATACATCCAAATTCCAAGTATCTGTGAAATTGAGAATGTTCACTTTTTAAAAATTCATCATATTTCCTCTGTTCCTTTGAATAATCGAGTCATCTATACTTATTTTTACTTTCTCGAGGATGACTTCAGGAGACATTCTTCCAGAAGGTTTCCTAAAACATGAAGCAACATTAGAGACACAATACACCAGAATTTAAATCTTAACAATACCTTTGCTGAGTAACAACCCAGATTCTTTGGTTATGAAAAAAGCTTGGCTATAAGTATGCAAGCAGAAATATGTACTCAACCACTTTCTAGAAAACTAGGATTCAGAGACTTCTGATTTTCAGCAATTTTTTTAAAAATGCTAATAGTCTGGCTATTGTTTCTCAGCACCAAATAACTCCTCTTCAGTGAAGGTGTTAGGGCCTTCAAGAGCAGAAGCTTATAAAGTGAGTCTTACCTTAGTGTCCCAAGAGCCTATCCATTCTCAGTCCACCCACCCACACCCAGGTGTATTCTCCTGATGACACGAGGTCATCTATCAGCTTCACCTGCTAACTCCTTAACAATCTTTGCTTCTTTCATTCATTCCCCCAAGAAATTCTTGGCCTCACCTCCTCCAGGAAGTTTTCCTTGATTATGCCTTTACTCAGTGCCTTTTCAACTCTTACCTACATAGCTCCACTACAATCATTTGCCCTTACTGCTGTTGCTTTATGAATATTCTTTTTCATGTTGGTATACATCTCCTCAAGATTACAGACTGCATCTTCCTTTATTAGCCTGTCAACTCTCTGAGGGCAGAAACCATGTCTCTCTCTCTTCTTCCTCCCTCTGGATTTCCCTAATACCCAGCACACATATCTATACAGAAGAGTAGACTGACCAAAATGAAAACACAGGAATTCTAGTTTTCACCTCAACTCAGATATCTCAGCAGAATGAGAACCATCATTCCTATATAATCAGGAGATGTATGTGAGGTATTCTAAAACAAAGACAAGGATGTCTAACCATCTACAGAAAAGAATGACTCATTTCGAGTAATTATTCTCCACCCCCCAGAACTCCCCCCCCACACACCCACATACACACACTCAAAAACAAAATGTACCCTTGCCCACTTATGAAAGAATTAGGAATTGGTAGCTCAGCCAAAATGGGTAGTTTCCAAAAGAAAACCCTTCTCCAAGGAAAATTATGATAGACTCCAGAAGAAACATTAATCAGAGCCCAGGTACATGCCACTAAGACTGACACACATCTTAAAAATGTATATATGTGGCACCCACCCTCCCACACTATTAGATGTGACTAGGTCTTTCCAGAGAAGCCTAAGGACATGGACTCAATTCTTCTGTACTTCCAACTATCAGAAACTGAAGCATATAATCAAAACACATACTTGCAATTCCGCCAGCATATCAAAATCAAAACTGCCCCTCCCCACATCCCCAACAAAAAAAGCTAATGAAACTTCCAATCTAAGGAAAAGTGAGATGCAGACTGACTGCTGTGACAGACACTGTTCTTCGGCAAACATAAACAAATCTTTTTAGTCACCATCCAATTTAGTATGTCCTGTTTCTTTTAATATAAGATGCACCAGCCCAACTTCAAAAATATCCCCTAAAAACAAACAGATTAAAGGGAAAGATTTCAGCCTGGGAGCAGAAAACACTCTATTACCACACTTATGAAAACACTAAGCCAAACTGCCTCTACTTTGCAGAAGAACCTCTCCCTATCCTCTCCCCCAGCCTCAGTCCCAAGCACCAATCAGCCATACAGCTTCAGGCTAGATCTATTACCTGTATTGAAAAGGCTACATTAGGGAGACCTTATTTGGGGTTAATGAGAAGGCAAATGGCAACTTCTTCAAACGAAACCTCTCAAATTGATACTCTTTCCATTCCCACCCAAACTTATTAGGCCCTCCATGCCTTTATCTTCTTCTCCAAAGGGTTTGTTTCAAACCTTTTTTTCTCATTTCAAGTCCTAAATCACACACATTCCACACATTCACATGCACCCACAGCATATCACCTAGCCTTCTAATTTACTGCAAGATCAAGTTCATCAAATTTGAGCTTCCTTAACTTCCCTCCACTATTCCTGAAAATTTTTCAATAACACCCCCCCACTTTCTCTTTCTTTTCTCTGGTCCCAGAAGAAGAGGTATCCCTGGACTCTCACTATTGACAATCCCTCTACCTGGGTTCTTAATTCCTTTTCAAGACACAGATACCGTGGTATAAGAGAGAAAGTGCTGGCCTGAGAGTCAGGAGGACCTGCATTCAAATTCCACTAAATACTTACTATGTGATCATGGGCAAGTCACTTAATCTTTCCATGCCTCAGTTTCCTCATCTATAGAATGAGGAAATAGCACAATAGTACCTACCTCAAATTGTGGTTGTGAAGATCAAATAATATATGTAAGCACTTTGCAAACATTAAAATTCTACAAAAATGCAAGCTATTATTTCAGGACCTTATTCAGCAGTCACTCCCCTCTCCAACATCCCTCCAATGGCTCCTTTCTATCTCCCTTCAGTTATAGTCAGGGTCTCTCCAAAGCTAAAAGGCCTTGCCTAGACTCTTCTACCTCAACCAGCTACCATTCCATCTCTCCTAAAACCTTCACTGCTATCTATACTTCTCCAAAAAATTGTCTATGAACATGGTCTCCCTTTCAACACACTCTCTCCTAGACCCCTTGCATCTGGCTTCCACCATCACCATCAACAATTACTCTATCAAACTCGATCTCTCAAAGGTTAACAATGCCAGGGCGACAATTACCAAATCCTATGGCCTTTTTTTCTTTTTTACCACTTGCCCCTCAATCACATGTGACCCTACTGATCACTCTCCTCCACACTTAAGTTCTAAGATGCCACATTCACAGTGATTTTTCTGCTTCTCTAACTATTCTTCCTCTGTGTTCTCTCCTGGCTCCTCATCCTCTTCCCAACAGCTTAGCATGTGTTCCCCAAGTCTGTATATGACTCTTTTCTCTCTGCTCTCTCTTCCTTGACAATCTCACATAAATGAGATGAAAGAAGAATGGCAGATGGTGGTGGGTAATAAGAAGTGACTGAACGTCAGAAAACAGAAGAAGAAATGCCTACCTAAGAAGATTCATCTGACAGCAGTATGAATGACAGATTGGTACTTGTAATTCCTGTAAGGAGACTACTACAATAGATAGTAATGAGGTACTAGATACTATTAGATAGTGACAACGGGAACAGAGAAGGTAGGAACAATGTTGAAAAAGTGAATCTAACAAAACTTGATAACAAATTGGATATATAAGAAAAACAGAGGAGAAGAGTCAACGTTCATTCCAAGATTTCTAATATGGGTGACCTGGTGAACGGATGCATCACTGACAAAAATAAAAGTTAAAAGAAAAAGAAAAATCAGAGGGAAAGGTAATAAACTTGGTCTTAAACGTGTTGAGTTGGGGGTGCTGGTGGGAAATAAAGGTAAAAACATCTGATAAGTGATTAGAGATGAGAGCTCGGATAAAGAGGTCAGAGCTAGAGATAAAGATCTGGGAGTCATCTACATATAAATAGGATTTGAAGCCATGGAGATGACTTCATGGGCATGTATGTAAAGCACCTTGCAAACCTTAAATCATTATGACGTCAAATTATTATTCCCAACTTCCCAAGGTCTCCTTTCCCTTCTGACCTCACATAGTACTTGGTTTTGCAGACTTCCAATGCACTGATTTATAACATTCTATTATAGTTACCTGTATTTGCTTCTCAAGGAGTTCCTATCCAAATGTGGTATTTACTTCTAAGAACTAGCATTGTACATAGCAGGTGCTTGGTAAATTGATGAATTTTTACCTCTTGGACTATCACAGTTGTCTCCTAACAGAACTCCTTACCTCAATCCAGCCTATATACAGCTGCCAGAATACTCTTCCTCAAGAATACCATTGATTTTATTATTTCTCTTCTCAAAAATGTACCATGCCTCACCCACTGCCTACATAATAAAGTCTAGATTTCTTAGACAGACACCCCCAAAGCTCTGGACTCAACTTACTTTTCCAGCTTTTTCTCTCACCTTTCCCTTTTTAAGTACCCCATGCTCCAGCAAAACCAAAACAAGCTGTTCCCCAAACATACCTTGTACTTCCTGTACTCTGGGCCTTTGTTCACCCCAGAGTCCTCTCTACTGTGCCTGGAATACTTCAGCATTCTTCTCTCCCTTCAGCACTCTGTCCTACACTTACTGATATCTTAACCAGCATTCAAGGTCCAGCTTGAATGCCACCTCCTCCACTGAAGCCATCCTGGATTCCTCCAGAAGGAAGTAACCTCTCCTTACTCTACTTCCAAAATATCTCTATTTGTACATCTATAGTACTATAATCACACTCAGCAGTTCTAGTTATTTGTTCATATTTTAATTCACCTATTAGATAATACACATTGTAAGAGCAGATTCCCTGTCCAATTCATCTGTGTAAAGCCCAGGACAGAGCACTGTGAAGAGGCAGCACTGGCATTACGGAAACAGCATTAGATTCAGAGGCATGAAACCAAAGTTTGATTCCCAAATCAGTCACTTTTCTGGCCATATGACTGCAAGCAAATCATTTAACTTCTCAGACTTCCCTGTGAGAGCATAATAATTCTTATACAACCTATGTCATAGGATTATAATTACGTATATGCTTTGTAAACCTAAAAATACTGTACAAATGAGAGAGTACTGCATACAGAAGGCACTCAAACATTTGCTGAATTGAATTTTAAATCAGGATAGGATTAATTCATTAACCCCTCTTTAATGGTTCAACCAAAGTAGATGGGAAGATTATTCCCAAATAAAAGTATTTTTTAAGGTTGTGTTCATAAACAAGGATGGGGAGACTGATCTAAACTGGCACAGAACAGTGCAAGGGAGAAAATTCGATTATTATTATTATACATGAGGAACTTCACTAGGCACTAGGGATACAAAGATAAAACCAAATAGCCCCTGCCTTCAAGGAGCTAACATTCTACTGGGGGATAGAAATACACAAGCTAATCACAACTAAAGGGTTCTAGGAAGACTTTGCGTAGGAGACAGCCCCTGGGCAAAGTCAGAATGGAGATAAGAGTCTGGCAGATACAGACAAGGTAGGTGCATTCCAGGCATGGTGAATAGCCTATACCAAAGAAGCCCGACAAGAGACGGCAAATGTATTTCTGAACAGCTAGTAGTTCAGATTGGCTAAAAAGTAGAATGCAAGAAGAGAAATATTACAGAATAAAGGTAGAAAAGTAAAGTGGAGTCAAATTTTATAGGGCCTTAATTGCAAGGCTGTCCCTGAGGCAAAAGGAAGCCATAAACGGTTACTGAGTAGGAAAGCGACATGGTCTGTCAGACTTGTGCATAAGGCCTATTATTTTGTAGAGGGAAGAGACTGGGAGCAGAGGACCAATTAGGAACCTATTATAATTGTCTGAACGAGTGGTGATTAGGGCCTGCAAAATCCCAGGGGGGTCATGAACTATTCAGGACTATAGTCCTGAAAGTGAGGCTACACCGAAAAAAGGTTTCCATCTCTTCTTAACAAATGTTAAATTGTTGCCAAACTTTGATCCCTGGTTTTCATAATGTTGCCCCAGACAACTAGGACACTTCATTATGTGCAGAAAGAAACGCAAACATACTTGATTACCTTGTATCCCATGACTAGCACAGTTCCTGGCACATAGGTGCTTACCAAATCTTAGTTGGTTATTAGTCTGAGCCAAATATTAAAGAAAATTTTCTATAAAAACAGTATTTTTTTAAATCACAACATGCATATCTAAAACAACATGATTCTTAGATTATATACTATGTATATAATCAGCATCACTACCCTGGGTTCCCTGCTCTTCTCTGTCTAGATAGAACTCATCCATTTTCATGGCTTCAACCAACATCTCAATACACTGACTCTCTGTACTTCCAGTCTGGTATTCACTCTAGTCTTCTATTTCCCAACTATTGACATCTTCTCCTAAGTATCGTACCTTTATTTCAAACTCAACACATCCAAAACTGATCTCATTTCCTTCCTAAACAAACTCCCCCAAACCACTTCACTATTCTCTCTCACTGTCAACACCATTCATTCTCCCTCTTTCCTATCATATCAGTCTTAAATTTCTGTCTGGCTTTCAGCCTCACCATTCCCCACCCACTCCCAAGAATACTGTCCTAACACATCTAGCCAAATTTACTTCCCTATGTTTCCCAAATGAAACCCTAAAGTGATGACAACTTCTTAACTGCAATGCAAATTCCTGCTTCCACACTTTCCCTCATGGTCTCTTCCATCTCATAAATTCTTTATCTCTAAATTATTCACCTTACCAAACATGCTCACCCTTCTTGGCTGTTTGTCCCTTACCAACAACTCAACCAAATTCTATTTATTCTTCAAGGTCTAGTTCAAATACCACTTTCTTCAAGAAGCTTTCACTAATCTCTCCCCTCTCTAAACTCCTGCAGTACTTATAGTCTATACCAAACAATTAACCACTTAATCGGATATTCTTGCATTATTTGACAGTTTCTGGTATATCTGTCTTGTCTCCCCAACTAGATAATAAAGTCTCTGAAATTAGGGATTTTTATCTTTTACAAGTATCTTATACTTGTATTCCTATCCCCACCACTCAACCAGTGCATAGTAGATCCTTAATAAATATTTGTTGATTGATTATTCCCCTCTATTAGCACACATAAGTGAAAGCAAACTATTTCCTAAAGAAAATAAAGGGATGAGAAAGAACCCTATAACACACACAGTTAAGAATGATCCAGAGTAGGTGGAAGGAATAGAACCCAGTCTTTTTCAATTTCTGATTTCCAGACTCCAAGGAAGATGACAATCTTCTCATGCAAGAGGTAAATCATAATCTTTTACTAATGACATCACAAGTACACAGCTTTGGCAGCAATTATGAAGTCAGGTGTGTTCAGGCCAACCATTTTATTTGAAAGATGGATAACAGTATTTTATTAAATTTAAAGGGCTAATTTTTCCCTTAAAAAAAATGGTCAAATTTGAAATAAATTTACTCCAGAAGAAAAGGTCTTGATAAATTTTGATTAAATCTAGTGCTTTAATCCCCTCTTTTAGATACTAGTCTTTGGGGGGAAGAAAACAAACAAAAACAGCTTAATTCTCATCAGACTGATGCAATCCTGAGGAGCTCTTGACACTTATGACTGAACAACTCACTCTGGCTTATATACATGAAAAACTCAAGGGCCTAAAAGGCTAAGAGGCCAGTATGAACCCTAAAAGGGGTTTGCCCCAAAACATGTGGGGCAGTTAAAATGGCAAAGTGGATAGAATGCCAGACCTGGAGTCAGGAAGACGCATCTTCTTCCTGAGTTCAAATATGGCCTCAGACACTTACTAGCTGTGTGACCCTGGGCAAGTCACTTAACTCTGTTTGCCTCAGTTTCCTCATCTGTCAAATGAGCTGGAGAAGGAAATGGCAAACCATTCCAGCATCTTTGCCAAGAAAACCCCAAATAGGGGTCAAAAAGAGTCAGATGTGACTGAAAAAAATGACTGAACAAGACATGTCCCTTACCAACATTCGTAGTATAGTAAAATTTCTATTATCCACAAGTTGAATTGTTTATTTTATACCATTATAAAGAAAACTGCAGGCTCCCTCTACTAGGCTATTCGGACTCATAAAGAGCAGTGAGAAAAGGATGACTTCTTGGGTAAGAAAAATTTTAGCCTGGGTTTTGGAAGACCTAGACAGGTAGAGAAAAAAGGGTAGGTAATTATATTAGGTGGTATGTACTCAGGTAATTCAAATTATAATGGTAACATAAACAAAATAAAAGATAAACCTATTAGGGTTTTTAATTATAATGCTTTCCAAAACAAATACTTTTAGCACTTTTCAGTTCTGGATTGCCTACACCACTGATCCCCTACAATCTTCACAAGGAAGACTGAACATTGAAAATACATAATGGACCCTTTTTTTGCTTGCCTCAAGAACATGGCGAACTTTTAGTTATAGCCTTTGTAATCCCCTATATGTTAAACCACTCTGAGATGGGTATAGAGAGAGCTTTGTAAAATTAGGCTGCTTGAAACAGAACTGCTTTCACAGAGAAAACTGAAGCCTCAGCCAAGATTCTCTTCATCTAAACTGGTTCAGGAGAGGAAGAAATGGGTCCTAATGTATCTGCCTCCCTCTCTCTATAAACCAGAACTCTCAATACATCATTCCACCGTTCACGGGCCTAACGTGGCTCTCTATTATCCAATGTTAACAAATCCAAACTCAGTCTGGCTTCCAAAACCCCTCTCCTCAGAACTGTCTATTTCACCCTCACCTCCCATGACCTACCATCAAACCTTCCATTCCAGCCAATCTCACTTGTTCCCCCATTGTACATCGCTCATCCCACCCACACCAACTTTTGCACATGCGACTTCCTCTGCCTAGAATGTCCTTCCCTTTTTTCCTCTATCAATCTATGTTGTCTGCCAAAACCCAGGGGAAAACTATCTTATCCAAGAAACTATCCATTTCTCATTGCTCCTCATGATAAGTTCTCTCAGCACTTTCCACTACATTAAACTGCACCAGTTTATATGCCATTTCGTAAGTATTAAGCCCTGTTCTGTCTCTTCAAATAAACCAAAAGCCCCAAAAGCAGGTATTCCCTTTAATTATGTTGGATTTTGTAGAATTCACCAACAATATATCTCAGAATCAGGCTAATAAATACACCCAGCCTCATAATGACCCAATTCTTTCCCTGCCCCTCTGAGGTTTATTCAAACTACAGGCATTTCAACCAGGGGATTTGCTCCTGCCACAATTATAAATAGGTCATGGAGCCTGTCAGTAATAATTGCGCTAACTCTAACACACACACAAAATGAAGCATCTGAGTACTTCTAATCTCTTTGGGTGTGTGCAACTTCAAAAAAATCACATTCCAACTCCCCATACTATGTTTCTCAAAACATTGCTAGTGAAACAGGAGAGAAAAAACAAATGGAGTTTCCAGAATAATATTTAGGTTGTCTGTGCACTCTTACTTCTATTTCATCCAAATGACACTTATGACTCTGACAGATCACACTTCCATAATCCAACTAAATTCAAACTGATTACCCTAAACCATAATTCTGTAAGAGGGTAGGAAAGTTCTTACTAAAGCTTTCATTTCACTGTGTATTTTAATTCTAAGGAACAATGTCTAAATGTTCTGGGTTTGAGGGGCTAATTTTCAGAGACTGGAGAGGGAGGGGTGACAGTAGGGTATAGTGGAAAAAGTACTAGCATCTGTAATCAGAAAATTTACACTTTCTCAAAGGAATCTGTGGCATTAAACCAAAGGGACAAGCTTAATTAGGCAGAAATGTGAGTAACTGACTCAGCTCTGGAACGGTCTGCACCCACCCCAACTATCCTTCCCCACTTCAGTACAGAGTTGCCCTAAGTCAGTCAGAATGGTCAATTCTTGATCATTCATGCTAATGAAGGGCACAACAGGCCAAAATGGTAAATAATTAAAAACTTATTTGGAATGTATATTTTCTATATCTTTCAGTTTTCAAATGTTTTCCTTGGGCCATTAATACTGATATTGTTTATTTAAGTAGGGAGGTGGCTAAGATACAAGATAAAAAATTGCAGACACACTCTACAATTGTCTACATTTCATTTATCAATTTCAATTCTATTATTATTAATTGCTACCCATTATATCGTGGCATTATTTCGGCCAGCTCTTAACTCCACAATGGAAAAAACAAAGAAAGGGTAAAGCTGGATGCTGAACTTCAATTATCAACTACTTGAGAAACAAGGAGGATAAACAGGTCAACTCCATAATCTGTTGGTATTATTAACCTGTGGCTAATGCCCAGGGACATGTTTAAGCAACAGACATGCTCCCTCTAGCCACCCTAGCTACCTTCTTTCCCAACTCCATCCATGGATGAGTCTTTATCAGTAACAAAAACACATTTTCTCATTAAAACTAAGTATAACGTTAGAAAAGAAAATCTTAAAAAAATTTAAAACATTCCAAAGCTAAAAATAAATTAGGAAATAACATTATGAATTGTCCATACCACTGTTTCTCTCCGCTGATGAAGGTGATGACTAAGAACTGACTACATTTCTACGAATCTCCCAACTATGGAAGAGGCTATTTGCTTCAAAGGGACCTCCGGAATACAAACGAAGAGAAGTCTACCACTGGCAATGGTGAGTAACTTTACACAAGGCGTTTACAAAAATATAAAGGTAGGCAAAGCGAAGTTCAGCAGCTGCTCCGTGCTCCTGCTGCAGGGCTCTGCGCTGCCCGTCAGTGGTCGGGCATCGGGGGACACGAGGACTCCACTAAGTGTTGGGGAACAAACCTTCCCGGGGGGGAGCCGCCGCCAGATCATCCCCTACTCGAACAAGGCAAGTTCCCGGAGCCGAGCCCGGATGAAGAGCGGCTAAAAATACCGCGGGCCAGTAAACACGCCGGGGCCAGCCCGTGACCGTGGTCGGCGGGGCAGAGCCCGTCGGCCGCCGCCGCCGCCGCCACTCACTCACCCCTGCGCTTCTCAAGTTTCCAGCCTCCCCCGGGAACTTTTCCGTCGGCCCGAGGCAGGCGGGGCGGACGGAAGGGCCCGTGGGCGCTGCTGCGGGCCGCGTTTTGTGTACCAGAGCCCGCAGCTCGTTGCCAGGAGGGGCCCGGCCCTGATGGGGCAGCTCCGCAAACTTGGGGGCCAAGAGGCTCCGGCCGAGCTCGCTCGGCCAAGCTCGGGCCCCCGGCGAAGGTCAGGGGTGACCCCCCCCGCCCCAGCACACCGACAAAGGGGTGGGGAAGGATTCCGACGCGGAGGAAGGCGGGGCGGGCGGGGGTCCGACGGCGGGCGGACGGACGGGCGGCCGCGCGCCCCCTGCGTCCCGGGGGCGGGGGCTCCGTTACTCTAGGCCGCCGGGGCGGAGCGCGGGGCCCCGCAGCCTCTCCTCAGCCCGCGGCGGCCGGCGACGCCCCCCTCCCTCCCCGCCGGTCCGGCCCCCTCCTCCAGCCCCGGCAGCGGCGGCTCCTCACGGGCTAGTCCCGGCTCGCCACTACCAACGCCTCCCCGCTCTCTCCGAGCCCGGTACCCACTTCGACTCCGGCGGCTGGCCCTGGAGCGGCCACTCCTTAACCGTCCGGCCGGAAACTGGCGCCTGTTTCCGGCCGGAGTGGGTTGGTAGTGACACCTAAAGCCGCTGAGGCCGCCGCCGCGGCCTCGGCCGCGGCCGCCTCCGGCTCGGTCCCGCCTCCTCTCGAAGCCCCGCCCCCTCACCTCTATCGCCGCCGCTACCACCACCTCCGCCCCGCCTCCACCCCGCCCTGCAGTTAACCCGCGCGTGACCCCGCTTCTTTTTCTCTTGCCCCGCGCGCCCGAGCGAGCTGGGCGACCCCTCGTTGCCCATTTGTCCTCGCGGAGCGTCCCCGAGCTGGAGCCTGGGAAGGTGGGGAGGGAGAAAGGGCTCGAGAAAAGTGATGGGGGAGTAGAGGTAGATGCTCCTGGTCTCCCATCCCGTCCTAGCCTTTCCTTCTTCCCCACCCCCAAAGGGCTGGTACCCAAGAAGCCTCCCCCCCAGCCCTTCCATTACTTAATGCACCAAAGGTATCGATCCTCCGGGTTTGGGAGTTAGCTCCCGCAGGGTGGGGACCGTGGACTGCTATCTCGTACAGGGAAGCGCACAGGTAGCCATCTCAGAAATACTTTGCGATGACGAAGTGACATGCCAAAGGGAATTCCAAACGCCGTCCTAGGATTCCAACTTCCTGGCACCTGCTTTTCACGCGAAATTAACGCTGATTCCCTGAGTTACGTTCGAGTGAGCCAGGATGCAACAGTCCCGCGTCAACCTCCCTATGCCCTCACAACTGCATGCAGCTCACCTGGTCCAGTCGGCAGTCAGTCCACAAGCATTTATTGTGGCTCTGGCTTTATACGGGGCAATAAACGTATATAAAGAGACAAACTGTGGTGAACCAGCTCACTCTAGGAAACCTTAAACCATCCCTGCCTCCTGGGGGGCCCCCTGACTAAGGAGGAGCCAGGGCTTGGGGAGGTTAACTCCCCGGTCCCCTAGGGTGCTTCTGATGAGTACCAATATTGCTAGTCTGTGGGAGCAAAGGGGACCTGGTTCTAGTTTTCTTCTGTGGTTTAGCAATGCAAGGCACTTCAGGCGATGAAAGACCGAACGAAAGAAATCCCTGAGCGGACATTAGTCTGTTCATATCAGTCTGCTGCTGTTTCCTCAACTGTGAAATAGCACCTGCTCTCGGGGTTTTTGTGAGGATCTAATAAAATAATATTTGTAAAGCACTTAGCACAGTGCTGGCCGTAGTCAGTGCTTAATAATACTTGTTCCTCATTCCTGTCCGACTTATTCACACCAGGTTTTAAAGTTTGGAGATTGGCTCAAGAGAGTTAATACATTTACTGAGCCATTTAATGGCATCTTGGGGGGGGGGGGAGTTGGCCCTGATTACTCCTCACATTTCTGAACTATGAGAGGTTTGCCGAATTTACCACTCCAAAGGAGTATAGGTCATAGTGGTAATGGACTTACTTCCCAGAACCTGAAAGCACCCCCCCACCCCGTGCAATATATGATAAACTATCACTACCCACTTCACACCACTTCCTTTATTCCCTTCTTCATCTGCTCATCCTCAAAGATCCAAAGTGTAATTTGAGCATTAAAAGCAACAAATAATACATTACTTTCTTACCAGTTAAAATGGTGGGAATTCCAAAACAAGACTGGGAAACAGGGAAGCAGATAACTCCAAAAAGCAGACAGTTGAAAAACCTAAAAACTGAAACATTTCATGTGCTGGTGCTATTCCATAAACTCTGGTGCTTAGAAGAGTGCCTGGCACATACTAGGCACTTTCAATAAATGTTTATTGATTGATTGATTATCAATTGATGCATACACAATGGTACTTGGGTGGCTGCTGGTGGTTAGAATGGGACATATTTTACAGGGCCTGATAAGCACATGTAGAAGGAATCAAGAGGGTGTACTCCTCTTTTGAGGGATGTTTCTGTAACAAATATTCTTGTTATTCTTGCTTAGTAAATACCTTTTCTAAAAGTCAATTCATTCCAGCTGATAATCAATAGAGGGCACATAAGTTGGGGCTCCTAAGTATATCAGAATCTTCAGTAACTCTCAGATTTCACCCTAGAATCCTGATAGAACCTGGTCTGCCAATGTGTGTACAGACTAAGGGTGTGAGTCCAAAGGGGATGCTGGCCCAAGTTTAATACTAGGTCAAGCTACAAATACATTGAAGATACCACACTTTCAGAGGTTTCCTTGGCAATCTGGAGGCCAGAGACAGATGGGGGTTGCAGTTGCTTTGTGACTATTTCTTGCTATGATCACTTATTTGTTATTTGTGCAGTTGCTCAATGAATTGCTTGTTGTTGATTCACCCAGGCTGTGTGGGCAGCAGTGTGGTCAAACGGGCTTAGAGCCAAGCCACCTGGGTTCTAGTCTCAGCTCAGTTCCTAATCCACTGGAGGAGTCCCTTCTCATTCCTGAGGTATCAGTTTCCCTTTAGAACCAGAGTAGGGGAAAAAAACCCACGTATTCTAGTGATGTACATGCAACCCATAGGCTCTATGCCAGACACCTGCTATTCAGAAGCAAGAGGACACAACAGGTAAGTAGTTTTTCTCCTAGAAAGGAGAATGGTAAGGAAATGATATAGGGACATCAGGGGAAATACTACCAGGATCCATAAGGCCACACCTTCTTTCTCCCATGTAGCAAAAGTCTCCATCCCACTCCTAGAGGCTATTCCTGGTGACTCATCCAAAAAACACCAAGGGCTCCCTTAGGAAAGTACAACAACGTTCTGTGCTTCCAAAGGACGCAGAGAAAGGTAAAAAAAAAAAAATTAGGGCTTTGTATTTTCCTGGAGAAATCAACCAGGGAACCCATAAGCCTTGAAGCTCAGGCATAGAAGAAGTAGCAAAGGAAAGGGGGAGCCCAGATACCCAGAGGGAATTCCAAGGATAGTCTGCTATCAGTGCCCAGGAATTTCTGTGCCTTTTCATGATGAAAATTCAAACTCCCTTTCTTTTTCCACAGGCACTCCCCAAAATTGGGCTCTTATCATTTTATACCTAGATTATTACAATAGCAACCTTCCTGTTCCCCCTGACTCTAGTCCTTCTCCCTCCCATTTCACCCTATACACTTCTCCCTAAAATGCTATTTTCATCATGCCACTCTATTCTTCACAAACCTTTAATGATTCCCATTTACCTACAGTATAAAGCCCAAACCCTTTATCCTGGCATCCAAAAACCAGCTATAATCTGACCCCAAACTACATTTCCAACCATATATGTCCTACAAATCTTCTATATGATAAATCCAATGTTCTGACCAGACTCATGTTCTCATTATTCTCAAAATATAACTCGATTCTCCTTTTTATACAAGCACCTCCTAAAATTTAGCAGGCATCTACTTTGCTCCAGTTCCTTTGAACCTGTCAGAATTGTGTTTCCCCTCAAATCTCACCTTCTCCTTGAAGCTTTCCCTGACCACCCACTACAAAAGTGATCTCTTCCTCCTTGGTATTCTTTTTTCAATATGTCTTGCTAAAGTCCAGTTATGACCAGCAGGAACCTGCTCAAACTAGCTTGGGAGAACCTAGTGTTAAATTTTCAGTGTGAGCATTTATGCTTGAAAAATTGGTAAATGCACAAATCTGGGCTCAATTTATGTTTTGTTAATTATCTAGACTTAAGAAAGTGATAGATAAGGTGTCAATAGTGCAGATTAAACTTTAAAATGCATTGTGGATATATTTTTTTTTAAAAAAGAGCCAGTTGATAAACATTTACCAGTACACCCCTAAATCCATGTTTATTACAGAGCGCTGTGTTAAGTGGCAGAGGAAATACAAAGTTTAGATGAGAAATTCTCTGCAGCATCTAATGCCACACTCACAGACTTAAAGTCAAGTCAACAAGCATTTAAGTGCCTCCTATGTGCCCGAAACTATGCTAAGTATTTGAGATACAAAGAAAGGCAAAAGAGTCTCCGCTCTCAAAGAGCTCATAGTCTAATGGAGACAATGTACAAAAAACTATATACAAATAAGATACATACAGGATAAATTGGAGACAATTTCAGAGGGAAGGCATCAGGGGTGATCAAGAAAGACTTCTTGCAGATAGTGGGATTTTAAGCTAAGACTTAAGGAAAGCCAGGGAAACCAGGAGGCAGATGAGGAGGGAGAGAATTCCAGGTATAAAGGACAGCCCGAGGAAATGCAGGCAATTGAGAGATGGAGTGTCTTTTGTGAGAAACAAAGAGGCCAGAGTCACTGAATCATAGAGTAATACAATGAGAGTCAAGTGTAAGAAGAATTGTAAAGTAGGACAGGACCAAGTTATGAAAGATTTTGTTTTGTTTTGTTTTAATTTTTTTCAATTCGCAAGCATTTATTTTCTTTCTTTCTACATGCATTCTTTGCCTTTACCATGTTGTTATGTAAATTGTTGTTCTCCTGGTTCTGCCCACTTCACTCTGTATCACTTCTCACAAGTCTTCCCAGGTTTCTCTGAAACCATCCCTTTTGTCATTTCTCATGCTGCAGTGAAGTTACAATACATTGACGTGACATAATTTGTTCGACCATTCCCTAATAATGGCCACAGCCTTAGTTTCTAGTTCTTTGCCGCTACAAAAAGAGCTGCTATAAATATTTTTGTACATAGAGGTCCTTTTCATCTTTCTTTGATCTCTTTGGGGGTATAAGCCTACTAGCAATGTTGCTGTGTCAAAGACTTCATGTGCAGAGTTTAGTAACTTTTAAGCATAATTCCAAATGACTTCCAGAATATCTAGACCAATTCATAGCTCTACTGACAATGCATTAATGTCCCTGTTTTCCCACAGCCACTCCAACATTTATCATTTTCCTTTTGTGTATGTGTGTGTCAACTTGGTCATTCTGAGGGGTGTATGGTAGAACCTCATCTTTTTAAATTTGCATTTTTCTAATTAGTGACCTGAAGTGTTTTTTTCACATGACTATTCATAGCTTAGGTTTCTTTATATTTGTTGCCCATTTATCAATTGGGAAGAGTTTTTTATCCTTATAAATTTTGAACAGTTCCTCATATATCCTTGGAAATAGAACCTTCAGGGGCAGCTAGGTGATGCAGTGGATAGAGCACGGGCCCTGAAGTCAGGAGGACCTGAGTTCAAATCTGGCCTCACACCAAACACTTGTCACTTACTAGCTGTGTGACCCTGGCCAAGTCACTTAACACCAACTGCCTGAATAAAAAAAAAAATGGAACCTTGATACAAACTTACTGCAAAGATTTCCCCTCCCCCCAGTTAAATATTTCTCTTCTAATCTTAGCTGCATTCACACCTATACTTTCTTCTTTTTGGAAACCTAATTTTATTTTTTTTCAGTTAACAAAAATCCACATTTTTTCCCTCCTACCTTCCCTGTCTCCCTCTCCCCTTGAAGAAAGAAAAAGAAAACCATATAACAAATATGCAAAACAAATTCCTGCATTGACCATGTCTCCAAAAAATAAAAGTCTCAAAGTCTCAATTTGTACCTTGAGTGTATCACCTCTCTGTCAGGAGGTGGCTATATTATCATCTATGTCCTGCCCCCTAACTAGGGTTCTTCCCAAAGCTGTCCTGGGCCTTTCCCTTGGCAATCTAATTAGCTCTCATGGGTTAAAGTATTTTCTCTCTGTAGATGATTCTCAGATCCATATATCTAGCCCTAAAGTCTTTCCAGCTGGGACATGTACTGTAGACATCTCAAACTCAACATGTCCAAAATGGAATTCATTAACTTCCTCTCTTAGTCCATCCCTCCTCCAAACTTTCCTATTTCCATCGAGGGGACTGCTAGCCTACTAGTCACCCAGCCTTTGCAACCTTTGTTATGCTCCTGACTTCCCTCCTCTTCACACTCCACCCCACCGATCCAACTAAAGGTCCAGTCTTATCAGTTCTGTTTCCACAACATTTTACAATCTCCCATCTAACTCACCGAGCCAAACCACCTTCATCCAGTCCCTTATCTCTTCTTACCTAGACTATTGAAATATCCTCCTAATTAGGCCTCCACCTCTAATCTCTCCTTTCTCTAATCTGTTTTCTACACTGTTGCTAAAATAATCTTTCTAATACACAACTCTTACCGGGCCACTTCCTTGCTGAAGAACCTCTTGAGGTTACCTATTACATCTAGGACGAAATACAAAGTCTTTATTTTGGACAAGTAATATCTTCAAGCCTACCTTTCCAGGCTGATTGAACATGACTCCCCTTCACTCACACTCATTCAAAACCAAATTGACCTACTTACTGTTCCCTAAGCTCCTAACTCCATCTTATACCACCAGATCCACATTCTTTCTTTACCTTGTTCCCTTAAAATCTTTAGCTTCCTTCAACATTCAATTCATGGACCATCTCCTATTAGAAACCTTTCCTTATCTCCTTTGTTGTTAGTACTTTCCCTCCTAAAACTATTCTTTACATACAATCCTGGGTTCCTGGGCTCTCTGCCCCAGTGATATTGCTAAGGAAATGGGAGACTCAAGCAGATGCTATCCTAGAATTTACCAGTTTGGTGACAGCTCTTTGAACTTGGCTTTGGAGGTTTCTGGGGAGAGAGAGTTAGAAGAAATTAGTTAGATAGTCTCATCTTACACCATTCAAGCAGAAACATTCTATTAGCAGTGTCTAATTTTTAAATACCAGCTCCCCAGCTCATGTTCCCAGTCTCATCATGACACTGGCTGGACACGGTGGCTGGATGGTGGCAGGAGATTCATAATTAATGAGATTGATTGCTATGGGCCCTACTGTTACTTCCTGTTCAGCTAACGGAGGAAGAAATAGGAGTCTTTCTCCTCCCTCCCCCGGCCAAATAACCAGTACTTCTTCAGGCTTTTTACTTTCTAATCTGGTTTCCCTAACCATATTTGTATTTTCATGTACCATCTATGCTTGATTATAAACAAAGAAACTTAGGTGGCAGCTAAATCCTTGTCTGCTATGATTAATGCTGTCACAGAAAGAAGCTTGGAAAGAAGTTTTGATCCCTTTAGAGAGAAAGGAGCCACATCTCTTGGGCTAAGGTGTAAGAGGAGAGAAGCAGGTACTGATGATGGAGAATTTCATCTCCATAGCAACACTATCTAGGCAGGGAGCTAGGGAAGAAAGCAAGGGAACAAACATTTATTAAGCACTTACTCTAAAGCGGGCACTGTGCTAAGCTCTTTATAAATATGATCTCATTTGATCTTTGCAACAACCCTAGGAGGTAGGTTTTACTATTATCCCCAATTTCCATTTTATAGTTGAGGAAACCAAGGCAAACAGAGGTTAAGAGACTTGCCCAGGGTCACATAGCTGGTGAGTGTCTGAGGCCAGATTTGAACTCAGGTCTTCCTGACTCCAAGCCCAGCACTCTGTGCACTACAGTGTCCCCTAGCTGAATTATAACCCAAGGTTACATTCATATTTGCCCTTTTATGTCATCTCTCCCTAGATACAACCTATATTGATTAACCACATATCCCCAACTATGCTTCATCCTAGGCAGTCTTCCTGTTTGTGCTATTGTATCCTCCAAAGAGGATATGAAGAGAACATGCCCTAGAAGAGCTAAGTCCCTGAGCTTTGGAACTCCTAGCCTTGGACTGGGTTGTGACAACTGATGAGACCCCACTATAGCTATATACATATGTTTGTATATGTGTGTATACATATACATATACATACATGTATATATATATACATATATATGTGTGTGTGTGTGTGTGTATGTGTATGTATTCCCTAACTACCACTACACCTTTTAGAATGTAAGCTCCTTGAGGGCAAAAACTGTCTCTCGTTTGTATTTTTTATCCCCAGCTACTAGCACAGTACCTGGTATATAGTAAACACTTAATAAATGCTTTTTTCCATTCATTCTTTAGTATAAGGTGAATTCCTTAAGGGCAGGAGCTATTTCACATTTTATCTCTGAATCCTCAAAACCTAGCATGGTATCACGCATATAATAAGCATGTAATAAATGTTTGCTGAATTGGATTGCATTGAATTTAGCATGTTACTAATAATGACTTGTGCTTATGAAGAGGTTTAAAAGGTATTATCAAGGATATGTATAACCAAAAAAAGTGGGCTAGTCATGCATTAAGAATTAGAAACAAAAATGGGCAGCCTGACTCCTACACTGTTGACCCTGAGATAATAAATAAATGACAGGGAAGTCTTGACCATGTGGATTAGGTTTACTACAGAGGTTTTATGGAAAGATATGCGTATGGGGTGGGGGGAGGTTTGTGCTCTGAAGCCAGGGAGATGGCAAGAAGTAGGTGTTAGAAATGAAATATGAAGCATGACTGGCATCTGTTAGATATAGAGGGCTGTGTAAAGGATTCACTTTCCCAGGGCAGTAGTTCCAGAGATGAGAGCATTAAGTCCCCCAGGGCTAGGCCTCTGGTCCAAAAGATGTAGTAGCAAAGTGGATGGCAAGATTCAGAGTTCCTGAGTATGCAATGGCACATAAAATCTATATGAAGGGGATAACTGGAGTACCCCTAGACATGAGCCACATCTAGGCTTTGTCTAAGAGATTTATCCAGAACTCTGAGGTATGAGCAACCAGCCAGAGAGATGAGCAAAATCTGGCTCCCCTCTTTGTGGCCAAACTCCATCCTCAAGATGAATCAGGGCTCCGTGCAAGTATAAAGCAATAGACCCTTGTGGAAAGGGGGCCCCTGGGCCATTGGAAAAACATGGTTGTAATTGGAACAGCGAAGAAGAAAAACTCCCAGCGATACCAATCTGACCCGGTGTCTGCTAGCCAGAATGCTGAAGACATCTGTCTTGCTTTGTCTAACTTCTTCCCTCTTGGAAAGGAAACCCTCGGAGGAATACCAGAAGATCTCCAGGCATATTTTCTCATATTTGCCTGTTCCAACCTTTGTCTGTGTCCCAAAGCATTTGTTTTAGAGATCTTAACTAGAGGACTATTTTTAAGGTAGCTCTTTGGCTAGACTGGTAGTATTCCACTCCTGAAAAACAACATAGGCATATAGGAATTGTCCAGACAGGACTCTCACAGGCCTAGGAACCAAACAAAGCAGAGCCAGAAGTTAGTCCCCCAGGCTGTGAGGAGAGCAGAGACCTACTAGACTGGAATGTTGGTGAGATAGGTCAGACTCATGCCTAAGCAACGCTATGATTCACCCCAAGGCCCAGAGGAAGCAAGTCATTAACCCTGCCAACACACAGGCCAAGGCAGAATAGGAGGAGCCCAGGAATGGGATGGGTTAGTTATACTTTCAGCTGAATAAACAGGTCAGTGTTGGAAAACAACCAAAATCCACAGAGTATCAGAAGGGGTAGGCAGTGCCCAGCATACACTGACTGACAAATAGGGCACTTGTGGGACAAGAGACACAGGACTAAGGTACTGGACTAGGAGTAAACGGCCTTGGGTTCCAATTCTGTCCCTGCTACCTACTACCTGTCCAATCTTGGGTTGAATTTCACCTCTTTGGGCCTCAGTTTCCTTGTCTGTAGAACAAAGGGCATAGACTAGTTCTATCTCTAAGGTTCCTTCCATTTCTAAATCCTATAGTCCAAGGATCAAGTGAGACAATACATGTAAAACCCTTTGCAAGCCCTCTAATGATATGTAAATGCTATTATTGTTAGTCCTGTAGTCCAGACCTAAATACTTACTTGCTGCTGGCTGACACCCATACAACTCTCCTTGTGATGTGCCCTCTGGCTGCTGCTTTCCACCCTGCTGGATTGATGTGCATCCTAGCAGCACACATGTCACATGCTCGGGGGGAATGCTTAGAGATGTCAGCAACCAAAGAAAAAGAATGAAATAGCAACTTTTTTTTCCCTTTTTTTAGTTTGGGAACAAATCCAGAGTTAGATAACGTTTTCCTTAAGTAGGTGACCTCCATTGTGCAAGTAGGGTCCCTGAGGCCAGAAAACATCTAAAGATGGTCAGGGACAGAGGAGGGGGTTCAGCAAAGTACTCTAGGGGACAGTCTGAAGGCAAATGTGCAAAAATTAAAAAAAACTTTTGAAAATAAATAGATACAGATGGGAGGGATGAGAAGAGAAGAGGAAATGAAAACTCTACTAATGAGAACAGATAGAAAGAGGTTACAGCCTCAATCAGTTTTGTTCACCCTGCCACAATTCCTAAAGTGGCTTGGAATGTCCCTTGGGTATCCCCCAAGCTGTGTTACTCTGCTTCTTCTCTGGGCCTTTTCACATTCACATGGACAGGAATAGCTCAGCATCTATTTGTTAACAATTGACATTAATTCAACACCAACCTTGTCCCCCACCCCATGAGCAACAGAGGTCCAGGAAAGTGCATCAAAGCTTTAGAGCAGGAAGGGAATGGAGAGATCATCCCGTCGAAATCCCTTATTTTATGAGGAACTGAGGCCCAGAGAAGTTGCAATTTGGCCAAGGTTATACAAGTAATAAAGGTAGAATTTGAACCCAGGACCCCTGACTCCAAATCCAGTATTCTGGAACCAGAAACTAGTGTAAGCATTAAGACCTCAAAGTCTATGATTGCTCTATTCAATACATGCCCTCCACCTCACCCACCACACTGGAGGAAAGATTACCGAGGCCAGGCGAAGACAATGCTGTCTTTGACTACAGACACTCCAATTCCTGAAAGGAGCTGAAAGGCCTGATTCTTACCATACATACAGTACATTCTGTCATGCCCTTCTTACTTCCTACAAAGTTTCTCTTTTGATCTTTGGGCTCCTCCTCCCCTCCTCCTTTCTCTGGTTGAATAGCATTTCCAGGACCTGTTTTCAGTAAACAGCTCTGGAACAAGATAGCTTGGGAGCAGAGAACCCACTCTTTCAACCCCAACCCTTCCAAGCCCAAGGCAGGGTCACTAACCAAGCAGCTGAGAATCTTCCCTGTGAAAATCACCAAGCATTGGACATTTATATACACTATGCTTGAGAACCAAGACCCATCAACAAACATCCCCCCCACCAGTGGTTTTGGTTTTGGGTATTTTGTTTTCCCTAAACATGAATGATCACAACTAAAAATTGCAATATGGTTAAGGGAACATGATATGAAGCAAAGAATGAGGAAGTGTGGGCTCTAGACCAAGTCACTCAGGAACTTCAGAAAAGTCACAGCTTATCTTCACATCAGTGTTCTCCATCTGGAGAATAAAACTATGTTATATTATATAGTTATGTAATACAATATTATATTGTGTTATATGATATGATATTTATTACATTAACCAATAATGCTCTGACTCTACCGTTATTAAGAAGCACAACAATCATTGGGAACTAAGTGTCCCATGATCATCATAGGATCAAAGCATCAGAGTGAGAAAGGACATTAAAAATTAGTCCAGCCCTCTCTGTTTTCCAGGTGAAGAAACTGAAGCCCAGAGAGGTTGGGTGATTTGCCCAAAGTTATCTAGATAATAAGTAACAAAGCCAGGATTTGAACCCAGGTCCCCTGAGTCTCTAAATCCAGTATTCCAATTAGTTAGTAATGCTATTGCAAGACTATAAAATCCAATTTGTACTTCCATAGCTTAAGCTTTAAGAATGTTGAACATTTCACAAAAGAAACAAAAAACACTAAATTATAGAAAATAAAACCCAAGAAAAATGACTCTAGGGACAGGTATTATTATTTACCCTGGAGAAGAGAGCGAAAAAGGATCTGAAGATCTTTCACAATGTAACTTGTTATAAAAGAAAGATAAATTGTTCTACATATTCCATAAAAGTATAATAATAAGAAATTAACATAATTAGATATATAAGAGGCAGGCAGCCAGATGGAGCAGTGGATAGAGTACTGGGCTGGCATTCAGGAAGACTCATCTTTATGAGTTCAAATCCAGCCTCAAACACTAGCTGTGTGACCCTGGACGAGTCACTTAATCCTGTTTGCCTCAGTTTCCTCATCTATAAAATGAGCTGGAGAAGGAAATGGAGAACCACTCCAGTATCTTTGCCAAGAAAACACCAATGGGGTCAAGAAGAGTCAGACATAGCCGAAATGACTCAACAACATAAGAGGCAGCTCAACCTGAAAACAAAGTAAAAGAGAGGATAACCTCTGAAATCCACTTTTATTATGTATATATATTTTTTAAACCTAGAGAGTGGTCTAAGGTCCTTAAAAAGATGTGTAATAATAATGATAACAATAACAATAGCAATAAAATATATGCACGTCTCTATGTGAGAGGATTCGATTACTCTGTTGGATCAGTGTATTGAGATGAATAATTAAGGCCCAAAGGCAACAATTAGATTGTTCCCAGGCCATGAAAGGATTGAACCTAGAACTCACCTAGAACTATAGGTGAGTACCCCACTAAAGCTACTAACTCCCTTTTAGGATTCTTATAAACACTTCTGTGTCTTTATCTGTCTGTAAAGCAATATTCCTGATCTGTTTCTAGGATGCTCTCATGCTGTATCAGACAAGTTTTTTCCCAAGGCCAAGCAAGCCTAAACTATAAGTCAAGAGGTCTTTCTACAAGTAAGGCCATGACCAATTAACAGCCCCAAAAACTAAAGATTAAGCAGCAAGAAGCAGGAAGCAAAGATACCAACACCCAATATTCCCCACCCAACCTGTCCCCCCACCAATTAAAATTCCAAGAAGCTCAAGGGAGAGACTGAAAAGTGAAGAGCAGAGATAGTACCTGAGAAGGAAGTCTAGAAGGACAAATATGGGAAGGTCAAATTGTACTGTCTCCACCGACAGATGTTTTGTGTATGATCACATGGCACCAGGGAATGTGCCCCCTGGGGAAACTGTACAAGCACTTTGAACTGTTGACTGTCACTGAATAAAAGGACATAACAGTATATCAAACAATGCATTATATTGTTTCTATGCATCACAGCATCTCATTCTGATGCAAATCTTGAAGGTGGGAGCAACTGATCACCCCCACCGACCTTCACAATGCTTTACATAATGTTTGCATATTATCCAGGTTCTTAGATCTCTTCATATCTGAGCAAGGCAAAACCCCTTCACACCTCATCCCAGGCAATCTTTGTCCGTATTTTTCTGTAAATCTTACACAAGGGACCCATACAACTAGCTAGAGGTCATTGTCTCGCTATTTTAATATTCCACAGGTGGTGGTGTAGCATTTCGTCTCTTTGTTATCTCCCACTCTCGCTCAGGCAGGCAATTTAGAATCTTCTACTCCCTGACAACCCATGAAACAGACAGGACTCA
This sequence comes from Vombatus ursinus, assembly GCF_900497805.2. NCBI lineage: Eukaryota > Metazoa > Chordata > Mammalia > Diprotodontia > Vombatidae > Vombatus > Vombatus ursinus. The sequence goes on along the minus strand of NW_020954546.1, from coordinate 36,445,401 downwards.
GGGAACCTATTAATTGCTTTAAGGTGTTGGGTAAAGGAGCTGTAAATATTAATTTTCTTACTTTTTCTTTTTAATCCCATTTCCTATAAATACTAAGGCAAAGGTGAAGTAAAATGAATAAATCAATCAAATTACCCTTATCCCATCTAAAGCAAGTGATAAAATGCTATACCCTGGTATCTTTACCAATCTTTAATTGAATCAAATCAATCAAAAGCATTCCAAATACATGTAAAAGGGCCTTGACCAAATTATATGTTTCTAAGAAGTCAAGAGATGAATTGGAGTAAATGAAGAACATTTGAATTGGCTGAAGGAACATGGTCATGCCCATGAGTCCTCTACAAAATAGCAAACAAGTGCAGAATTGAAAGATAGAGATTTCAGGGAATAGTGAATAAGAAGGTATCCCAGGTAAACCCCCTGAGAAGGAGTTGCTTGGGGAAAAAGAGAACTCTCTGACCTTGGTCTTTGTCTCCTCACCACCAATGACCAGAGGAGGACCTTGTGAACTTTGGCGGTTCAGAGGAGTTCCCATTTTTCCATCAGCATCTTAGCAATATCCCTGGACTAGCTGATGGCATTGGGAGACAAGGACAGATTACACACAGTTTACAAAGTTCTACAAAGATCCCAGCAAAAAACTATACCATACTTAAGAGACACATCTTGAGGACTACAGCAAAAGGACTTCCAGGAGCTGTAAATTACCCTTTTTGCCACATGTACTCCCCAAACTTAAGCCCATTTTCCATCGAACTCTATGTACTGGTAAGAGAGTATATCACAGACTTTGGGATAGTGTTTTGTACCAACTATTCTTTTCTTTTTCTTTTTTTTTGGGGGGGGGGGGCGCCAGGCAATGGGGGTTAAGTGACTTGCCCAGGGTCACAAAGCTAGTAAGTGTTATGTGTCTAAGGCCGAATTTGAACTCATGGCCGGTGCTGTATCTACTGCACCACCTAGCTGCACCCCCCGCCCGGTACCAACTATTCTTATACTGCTACCTTAAATATCCCTTCTTAAAAGCTACTTAAGTCTGGATGACTAGGTAACTCTCATTGATAAATGATAATCATGGTGGGAAACACACTAGTGGGGGCTCATGAGCTATTCAGCATTAAAAAGACAACCTCCAAACCCCCAGGGCTACCCTTAGATTCCAGAAGGGATGTAGTAGCCATGCTCTGGACGTTTTGCCTCCTCAGTGCAAGGAGTTGGAATAGTTCCCTTAGAGCACTAAGCAAGCAATGTGCTTTTTGTATACCCTATATATGGTGTCTAACACAATGTGGATTTATAATAAATATTTATATGATGAGGATGGGAGCAGTTGTCTTCCATTCTCCTTTCATTATATGCAGTTTACTCAGAGGTCTAGTAAATCACATGTTTCTCCTACTTCCTTTTCCGGCTCAGCAAGCAATTTTTCTCATTTGCTAAGATGAATGTTGCTGATGCCTTTTTTCCTACCTGTGATGTGTGATTTGTAGCACACTATAAGAAAACATAAATCGTATTCTGAAGGGTCTTCTTCATAATTAAATACAACATTTGTGCTCTCCCCAGATGTCTTGCTGCCCACATTTGTCTATCCTTTCCAGGCCTCCCAATCAGAAATTATGCTAAAAGGAGAGCAAAGCAGATGTTTATCGCTCTTTGCTTATTCAGCAAGCAGTTTTCCCAATGACTTGCAAAAGAATAAAGGGATCTAATGGGTGAAATTGTGGAAGAAATACTATTATCACCATCTCAGATTCTCATTATATAACTCATTCTCTAGGCTAGTATCAGTGTCTTCTCTCATATTCATTTGAAAATAGGAGAGGGGAATGAAAAGGCAGAAACAAGAACTAAGAGAATAGAAAGAAAAGAGAGTTCATAGACCACAGATGAAGAAGTTGAAGTGCTAGAAAGCTAGTAGAGAATTCTACATTCATTCATTCATTCATCTGTTCATTCATTTAGCAAACATTTATTGAGTACTTATTACATACAAGGCATAGTGGGACTGCAAAGTTGAAAAGGCACAGTCCCTCCTCTCAAACTCACAATCATGACTGTGAATCATGAAATACCATAACTTTGGAAGAATCAAAATTCCAGGTGACACAAAGAAGAGAAAAATCAAAGATTATACAACCATAGATGTAGAACTACATGGGACTTTAGGGATAATTTAATTCAGTTCCCTCGTTTTACAAATGAGGAAACTGAGGTCCTTGACAGGGTATGTGATTTATTCAAGAAATGGCTGAGCCAGGATTTGAACTCAGCTTGTCTGATACTAAAGCTAATGCTCTCTGTAAGTAGACACATTGCCAACAATGACTTATTACATGAGAGGCAGCATGAAAAAGTTAAATATATATGTATATGTATGTGTGTGTGTGTACATTTATAAATATATGTGTATGTCCAGAAAAAAAAGCAATTAAGTCTTATATCAAGAACACCATTGGACAGCCTAAGTGTTGTACCATTATTTCTGAAATGTTAAAAGACACACAGGAAGAATGTTAAAAAAAAAAATGGGTATTGACAAAAATGATCTACACAGGATTTATGGGAAAACATATAAAGATTAGATTGTACGGAATAAAAAAGTATGGATAGGTGGTAATCTGCACTTCATTAAGCTGTTCTCCATGGTACAGTGGGATGAGCATTGGTTCTAGAGCCAGAGGACTTGAATTCAAATTATAAGTCTTAAAATCCTTACTGGATTTTGAGCCTCTCTCAGACTTAAATTCCTCATCTGTGGAATGAGGGGGCTTCTGATATTCTTTTCAGTTCTAGATCTATAATCCTCTGATCCCTCTGGGTATCCTTCCACTCTATTTTTCCCGGTCCTCTTTCCCCTTCTGCTGTAGTCTTTCCTTTAACTAGTTGTATTTTTTATATTTATTTTAAAAAGTTTTCTGTTCCTTTTTAATTTTAAAATCAGGTAAGACAAACTATATTTTTCTCTTCTTCAAAAATAATATGTCAATACCCCCAATAAAGTTTTATTCCCATGCCTAGTATGAGGCATTATCTTGAAGGTGACTTTAGATTCTTGAAGACCACGCCAAAGAAGTCACAAACTCTGGCAGATCCTACCAAGTCGAAAAAGTTTCAAATATGGCCAATGATGAACTGTCGGTCTGTCATTTGGGGACTAGTCTAAGTCCAAAAAGACTTGTCACTAGAAGATGATGAATTTTTTCAACCACAGCAACTTAGATGTGGTAGAATTTTAGTCTGCCATGATCTTGCTAGATCCGGTAGAGGGTATACTGGTACTAATGAAGTCATGAATCCTTGAAGGAAATTGAGCCTTTTAGCTTTATCTCTCTAAAAACAACAACAATAACAAGCAAACAAACAAATCCATCTCGAGCTGTGGTAGATTTGGGGAGTTTTTTTAAACTTGTATATAATTCTAGGTTAAAATTTTTTCCCTTTGGTAAGTGGCCAAAATTCTCCCCATCACTGTCTAGTTTTTGTATAATTTTTGTAAGTACGAGGATGAACTCTGTTTGAAAGAAGGCCAAAAAAAAAAAAAGCTAGGACAGAGTGATCCATACCCAAATGTTCGATAAATACCATTCAGATGATGAAATGATGAAGCCAGGCAGGCAGGCAGGCAACATTTGTTGAGCATTCACTGTGCACACAGCATTGAAATAAATGAATGGGGAAACACAAAGACTTTCTGAACTGTGTGTTTTGCTGAGCTAACTCTCAATAGCCACTATGCAGAGGGAGAAGAGAAGGATGAAAAGATATGGCTATGAGCATGTAAAAGTCCATATATTATCAGTGATGTCCTGATAAGTTTAATGACCATATCAAGGGTCACTTTAGTCTTTCTCCTGCCACCAAGCAAGTAGGATACCACCTAAGAGAGTCAGAGAAATAGTAATCTTTTCCACTTTTACAGAGGAAATTATAGACTCTTGCCCTTATATTTGCTTACCTTCTTCCCAACTCTAATGTTTACAACATACAATAGAAATGCATAATGATTCAGGGTTTGTACTCAAGTTTTCCCAAGTGATAAAGATTTCAAGATCTCATGCCATGGGGTCCAGAATGGTAACAAGAAGTTCACGAAGGTTCAGAAAGATCCCAAATAACTCATCTAATAGCAGCCCATCACAATGCCTCTAGGTAGGCTTTAGCAAACCACTAATAACAGAGTAGAGTATATCTTCCCTATGAATCAGTTAGGAGTTAATCTCCATTTGTCCCACAATAGCTCTGGATTCCATACTTTCTTTAATGCTTCAATAGAGCTATGATTCCATGAATATGGACATTCATTCCATCATTGCAAATCGTAACTCATTTGTGCCATTTTTGTTCATGTTCTCCCATACATCTGCCCAACACACAAGAGCCTTCCTCTAGGTCTTTTTACATTTTGTACCTACATCTGCCACAATACCCTGGCTCACTTCCTTTCCCAATAATATATATCCTTTATGAATGATGATTTTCTCTTACCTTATGATAAATGGCATGCATTTTAAAGAAAGTTAGAGAACAAAATCAATGTGTCCTGTGGCACATATGGCAATGTCACTTTCATAGACTATAGAAGTCCAGCTCATCTTTATCATTATTGCTATCTGTTTTGAGTCATGGAGTCCAATGGGACTTTGTTGGTTTTTGTCAACCTTTTGACAAGCAGTACATCAAATGAACTCTTGGACCAAGTGGGTGGATTAGGGTGCTGTAAGGTCCGGGAAACTCCCTTAACCTGATTATGCTCTGGGGGAAAGAATCAGGAAGTGATGACTTCATATGCACAAGTGGAACAATATCGCATGATGACCTCAATATTTCCTAGTTCCTCCTCTGGGTTGTAAAATTCACAAAATATGGTGACAGGTGACTGTATAGATAATTTAAACCTAGAGCAATACTGTTTCTTTCATTATTCTTTTTAACATTAACACTGCTAGGGGCAAGAAGGGCAGGTTCCTATTCTCAGAGAACTAACTATACATATTCATCCTCCTCTTCATCTTCAAAAATATTTATTAAGCATTTAGTATGCAATTTGCTTTAATAATGCAGTATTGGCTGAAGTGCACAAAACTGCAAACTAAATATAGCCCCTATGCAGATTTGTAGGATCTTACATTCTATTTTGAATGATACTTTGCATCACCTAAGGCCTTTCAAAAATATTTCTTTACTGACACTTGTTCTTGAAAATGAGGCCACAAAGATAGACATGTCAAGGTAACAATTTTTCTGGGCAGGGTTTACCAAACGCATCTTACTTCTGTCCTTTGGAGAACGAGGGGATCATACAAGTTCATTTAGGGACATTAGGATAAATAATAATAGTGTAATTAAGAGGATAAGGGATTTTGGTACAAAGAGATAAAGACTAAGAACAGATGGCTAAGGAAGCTAAGAAGGGCTGAAGAAGTTATTCTGTGTCTGCTTTTCTTAGGAACATCATACAAGCCAGAGAAATAATTCTTGGTTTGTTAGGAGCAAATAATTTCAAGACTCTTTTAGCTTAGCATGTTTAAAAGGAAATTAGTAGGCTGATCTTTCAGAGGACCAACAAAAAGTTATTTGGAAACAAGAATCTAAATCAATAGAAGGAAACAGTCTTAATCACTAATTTACTGTCATGAAAATATATATATATATACATACATATGCATATGCATACATACATATATAGGCACAAAGACTTCAAGCTTTATGGAATATTGTGTTTAGTAAATTTTAATAAAACAAATCAAACCTGCTTTTACATTGATTTTCATGATAAAATTAGAATTGTGTTCTCATCAGTCAATCAACGAGCATTTATTAAGCATGTATTATGTGTCAAGCACAGTGATGGATACTAGAGATACAAAGACAGAAAATGAGACAGTTCCTGTCCATGAGGGGCTTATGCTCTAACCAGGGCATACAATATGTACAAAATAGGATAAAGCAGATAGTATGGTGACCATGGTAACTCCTATTTTCCGCTGACCCTACTGACTCTTACCCAGATGGATTTTCCTATTATAAATGTGTATCTTCCACTCTGGGAGGTAATATCAAAGGATAACTTTATCATTTTGTTAGCTCCAAGGCCCCAGCCAGACCGTGCTTTTATGACAAAACATCTGTGTTAGATCTATCTTTATCTGTTCTATAAGAATGTTTCCTCCATCAGTTATCTCTTCCTAACTGTATTCCCAATAAGTATAACATGCCTGGCAGGTGCTGTGATTAATTCTTTTTAAAGACAAAGTAAACATTTAAAGTATTGAAAGCTAGAAATCCAAGGGAAGGTGGCTTAGCCATATCAAATCTAAAACTGTATTATAAAGCAGGAATCGTCAAAACTACTTGGTACTGGCTAAGAAATAGAATGGTGGATCAATGAAACAGGTTAGGTACACAAGACACAGCAGTCAATGACTAGAGTAATCTACTGTTTGATAAACCCAAAGACTCAACTTCCAGAATAAGAACTCACTATTTGACAAAAATTGCTGGGAAAACTGGAAAATAGTATGGCAGAAATTAAGCATAGACCAACATCTTACAATCTATACCAAGATAAGGTCAAAATGGGTGCATGATTTAGATATAAAGGGTGATTCTATAAGCAAATTAGGAGGGCAAGGAATAGTTTTTCTGTCAGATCTATGGAGAAGGGAAGAATTTATGACCAAACAAGAGACAGAGAACATTATGAAATGCAAAATGGATAATTTTGATTACAATAAATTGAAAAGTTTTTGCACAAAGCCAGTGCAACCAAGATTAGAAGGGAAGCAGAAAGCTGAGGAACAATTTTTGCAGCCAGTGTCTCTGATGAAAGCCTCGTTTCTAAAATATAAAGGAAATTGAGTCAAATTTATAAGAATACAAGTCATTCCCCAATTGATAAATGATCAAAAGATATGAACAGGTAGTTTTCAGATGAAGACATTAAAGCTATATCTATAGACACATGAAAAAATGTTCTAAATCACTATTGATTAGAGAAATGCAAATTAAAACAACTCTGAGGTACCACATCACACCTATCAGATTGGCTAATATGACAAAAAAGGAAAATGATAAATGTTGGAGAAGATGTGGGAAAATTGGAACACTAATGCATTGTTGGTGGAGTTGTGAAATGATCCAGCCATTCTGGAGAGTAATTTGGAGCTATGCCCAAAGGGCTATAAAACTGTGCACACCCTTTAACCCACCAATACCACTACTAGGTCTGTATCCCAAAGAGATCATACAAATGGGTAAAGGACCCACATGTACAAAAATATTTATAGCAGCCCTGTTTGTGGAGGCAAAGAATTGGAAATTGAGGGGATACCCATCAGTTGGGGAATGGCTGAACAAGTTGTGGTGTATGAATGGAATATTATTGGGCTATAAGAAATGATGAGCAGGCAGACTTCAGAAAAACCTGGAAAGACTTGAATGAACTGATGCAGAGTGAAGTGAGCAGAACCAGAAGAACATTGTACACAGTAACAGCCACAATGTGCAATGACTAACTCTGATAGATTCATTTCTTCTTAGCAATGCAAGGATCCAAGACAACTCCAAAGGACTTATGATGGAAAATGCTGTCCACATCCAGAAAAAGAACTATGGAGTCTAAATGCAGATCAAAGCATATTATTTGCTCTCTCTCTTTTTTCTTTCTTTTTTTTGTTTGTTCCTTCTTTCTCATGATTGCTCCATTAGTTTTAATTCTTCTTTACAACATGACTAATGTGAACATAGGTTCAATATGAATGTATATGTAGGGTCTATATCAAATTGCATGCCATCTTGGGTGGGGGGAGGGGAGAGATAGGGAGAAAATTTGGAACTCAAAATCTTGTGGAAGTGAATATTGAAAACTAATAAATTAATTTTAAAAAGAGAAATGATGAGCAGGCAGATTTCAGAAAAACCTGGAAAGACTTACATGGACTGATGCTGAATGAAGTGAGCAGAACCGAGAGAACATTGTATAAAGTAATAACAACATTGTGCAATGACCAACTTTGATAGACTTAACTCTTCTCAGCAATGCAATGATCTAAGACAATTACAAAAGATTCCTGATGGGAATTGATACTCACATCCAAAGACAGAACTATGGAGTCTGAATGCAGATTGAAGCATACTATTTTCTCTCTTTTCCTTTTCTTTCTCATGGTTTTTTCCTATTGTTCTGATTCTTCTTTAACAACATGACCAATGTGGAAATACGTTTATTATGATTGTACATGTATAGCCTATATCAGATTGCTTGATGTCTTGGAGAGGGAGGTAGGGGAGAGAGGGGGATAAATTTAGAACTCGAAATCTTATAAAAGTGAATGTTGAAAATGAAAAGTAAATACATTTTAAAAAATAAATAAAGATAACAAGCTAAATTATGAGAAGTACAAAAAAGGGGCCGCTAGGTGGCGCAGTGAATGGAGCACTGGCCCTAGAGTCAGGAGAACCTGAGTTCAAATTCAATCTCAGATCAGACACTTGACACTTACTAGCTGTGTGACCCTGGGCAAGTCACTTAACCCCAATTGCCTCACACACACACACACAAAAAGAAGAATAGAAGTACAAAAACAATTGAAAGCTAAACAGACTCTATGAAACATGTCCATGAAAAAAGATTTCAGGTTCCCAGGAACTATAAAGAAAAAGGATATTCGGGATTACCACTTTGGGCTCCCTAGTATGGAGCATTTCAGCAACTTTAGTTCTGTCCTGACACACCTCATGTACCATCAGCCCAAGCAGCCTCACTCCCAGAGCTGTCCACTTTTCCTTTGTGGCACTTGTTTCTATCTGTACTTCAACTTTCCCAGGTCCCCATGCTATGACCACATCTTTTACAGTTAGTTTACCATCTTATGATCGGCTTCTTTTATTTGTTTAAGTTTTGGATTTTCAATGACTATTACATTAAATGTACCTATGTAGTATCAGGGTGGGGTTTCCTGGCATCGTACTGGTATGCTGTCCAAGTTTCACAAGCACACAACATCGAAGAAGGGGCTATGCTGTATGAGCAAAGCAAAATTGCAGTAGCTCAAAGGAAACATGAGATATGCAAATATAGAGACATCTCCACTCTGAATATTCACATGAACTATTTGTTTCCAACCTGTGGCAGAATCTTCTGAGCTCATATTGTTCTGATCAGCCGCAGTCAGACACATTGTACCTTGACCCCAACGTAGTGGTGTCATTTTGGTCCTATTCGAGAATGAAGGACAACAACTCACCAATCAAGGTGAGGTGGATTTATATTTACATAAGCAAGTGACCTCAACCATTTTACAGTAAAGGACCAGATGGCCAACCAATCAATTTGAATCACAGGCTTTAGGCTAAAATATCTTAGAAAGCCATTTAATGATGTGGTGACTGTAGACTAGAAACTTGTTCTAACTGGCTAGAGATTTCATCATGATTCATTTTTTTTTAAAACAATGTTGAACTGTAAACCAACCTTTGTACTGAAAGAGTCTCTTTAGACATGATTTTCTTCTCTTCTATCATGGCCACACTGGTAGCTACACTCTCACAGACACCCTATTGAATGACTGACCAGTGTTGCCAACCAGTTAATTTGAAAATCTGACAGATGAAATAATAGTAATACAAGAAACATTTTAATCAGAAAATACCCTTAATACTACATTTATAGGCAACATGAAGTTTGTTTCTGCAGATTATCAACTGAAAATCACTTTAGTAGGCCAATCTTACATGCCTTTGAGAAGGGGCATTTGCAAAGATAGTATGGTAATAACGGTAGGTATAAAACATCCTCCCAAAGGTCTGTAAGACTTTCCCAGAGCCCAGGAGTAAGTGGCTTGAAGCTTAGAAAGCACATGCAGCAGAAGGTTAACTCACAGGGCCTGGTTGCCAGAAATTCTTTTTTTTTTCCCATCCATAGGGTGCTCAAGAAGCTTCCCCTTATACCTGGTGAAGCTGTATGCGTTTGTTTGGCAGCTGATGCAAACAGTCACCAGTTACTGCTGGGATACTGATGAGAAAATGGGAAATCCCAAATCCAGCAGATCTTTCAAAGCTCACAAGATTCTCATTTGGCCAAAAAAGCAAAGGAGTTGGGGGAGAATGGATGGGCAGGCAGGGATGAAGAAAACCTGGCCAAAGCTAAAGCAGAGACCTTTCCTTCTACCTCGGGCGGCTCCTACTCATGGATTCAACTAGAATATTATGCTCATTCCAATTTCTGAACACCTTCAGTTGTAGATAACTTGATGCTGCTATACAGGATTTATTCTTTCAAAGATCATATGTCAGTGGCATCGTTCTTTCAATTCTCTGGGATTGTAGTTTATCTGAGTCTGATGACTTGAACTCAGAAAAGAACACTTAGGTCTTTTCTTAACCTTCACTAGTAAAAATGTATGTGTGTTTGTACATACATATATACATATACATACATATATACATGTATTTATGTGTGTCCCTGCGTATATAATTCATATATACTCACACACATAAAATATATACATATATGTGAGGAATGTGTGAGGTGTGTGTGAGATACATCCTTTCATACTTATATCCATGGCCCTATAGAGGGCATGACATCTGACATGATTCCCAACCCTCTTTCTCTCTCTTTGGGTTATCTAACTCACCCCCAAACTGCCTTCACAATGGCAGGTCTGAGAGATTTTCCCAGATCAAAGGTTGCCTGTAGGCAGCCATGTGGCTACAACTCATTCTCAGGATTCTAGGAATAATCCTGTTATGAGGAAAATGCACATTTATACTCAAAATTGTAGCTCCTGTGTCACTACCAGTATGCTTCCCACTTACATAAATCAATCACAATGACATCATTAATTGTTAAACATAAAACCTTTATTAAATGAGAAGACAAAAGCAATAATTATTATAACATAACATTTACTAAATGAAAGGTAAAAGCAGGAATATAAAATATAACATACATAAAACATAACAATTTACCCATTAATCTGGGTCACCACTACTAGTGTAGTGTCCAATCTTACACAAACCTCAAAGGCACATAAGTAGGGAAATTCATGTGCTCAATGTAATTCACAACTCGGGACTGTCGGTGATGTTCTATTTAGGAAACATCTTGCTTCTCACATTTCTTTCTGGGCAAGACTGCTCCTCTTCGAATCCTACACTCTTGCTGGGCAAAGCAGTCGAGTAACTGGAGTAGTCTCTTACTTTTGGACTGATGAAGTAGTATTAAGTTCTTTTAACTAATAGCATCCTTAAGCCTGGTGTCTGCAAAGTGTCTCAGGTCTGCTCTCTTAGCTAGACACTGGGGCAGTGTGACACTCTTTCCCTTAAATCCTGGGATCTGCAATGCTATTCTCAGCCTCTTTATAGGTTTTGTAGGATTTTCCTGTCTTGAGGCATATGGGGCAGTAAGGGCAATGTAGGCAAGCCATTGAGTCTTCCCACCTCTATCTAACTATAAATGGAGCTAAAGAGCAAAGGGGTCTCAGCAGAGAAATCTCCTTTCCTCCAATCAGCTCTTTCAAATAGCAGACCTTACCTCCAATCAGATCAGCTCCCTGGAATAACAGCAGAACCTATAGTTAGCTGGTTTTTACTTGTGTAAGCTTTTCACCTATAGTGGCTTCTCAGCTCCCAGCAATAACCTTCAAAGTATTGAAAATAGTCACTTTCTAATTAGATGCTAGGAAGCAATACACTGCAGCCATTTCTACCAAATCAGTACCTTTCTCTCTGAGATGTTATTCTTTCTTTCTCTAACAAACATTGGAGGGGTTTCAGGAAAACAAACATAACAAATAGCATGTTGTTGGTAGATGTGTGTAAAGGTTAATAAATTGTGAATACCCTTTGATCTGATGATATGATTACTAGGTCTCTACCCCAAAGAGATCAAAGAAAGAAGAAAAGGACTCGTATGTATAAAAATATTTAGAGTAGAACTTTTTTCATGGTGGAAAATAATTGGAAACAGAAGGGGCACCATCAACTTGGGAATGGCTGAACAAATTATAGTATATGAATATAATGGAATACCATCGTTCTATAAGAAATTATGAAGGGGATGATTTCAGAGCAACCTGAGAAAATTTTCATGGACTGAGCAGAATCAGGGGAACACTCTATTAAATAGCAACAACATTGTAAAAGACAAGCAACTTTGAAAAACTTAAGAACTCTGATCAATTCAATGACTAATCACGATTCCAGAGCACCCATGTTGAAACATGCTACCCACTTCCTGTTAGTAGGTTATGGACTCAGGGTGCAGAATGAGACATATATTTTTGTGACATGGTCAATGTGAGAATTTGTTTTGCTTGACTACATACACATACATATATATGCATACATGTCTCTATGTATGTGTATGCATATATGTGTGTGTGTTTGTTATAATGGTTTTAGTTTTCTTTTTTCTCCTCCAGATAGAAGGAGAGAAAATAAATTTTTGTTAGTTGGAAAAATTAAATGACATAATTAAAATCTCGCTGTATCATTCCTCTAGGACAATCCTCCTAGAACTTGCTCAGTCAACTTTCCAGCCAAGTACATGAGAGCTTAGAGTGGTCCTGCTTCAAGCAAGCATGATGGAGTCCTCCCTTGGTACCTCTTCTCTCCATTCAAATCTTCTGACTGCTTCCTATTGACCAGGATGATTCAAAGGTTTTTACTGTTCAATGACAACTGAGCCAGAACTCCATACATATACTACAAGGGAGACCCCTGTCCCTCAGCCCTCCTCTTCCTTCAGGCTTTGACATATAAAGAAGACTCTCTGAGCCGTTAAGATGGCGTACTTCACTCACATCCCAGGCCTCGAGCCATGAGCTCATGGCCTCCTAGAAAAATCTCTACTTGGGATGAAGGTACTCCTCCAATTTGTGTCTACAAGGCCCTTGGGAACTTGAAAGGCAAATGGTATCTTCCCCTTCCTGGGCATCTAAGCAACAGTGCAGTGGCTACCAGGGCAGTTACAATATCAGAAGCAGACTTGGCAAAAGGCAGTCACCCACGAAACGAGACACTACCAGAAAGAGCCTATTTGGTGTTGACTAACATATTCTAGAGTGGTTCCAGGGATGAAGGCCAAGGTTCTTGTGGGAAGGAGATGGGGATGCTTAGAGTGGTGGCAGCATGGTGTGAAGATGCCTGGGAAGTAGCCTGGGAGGGGGTAAAGAGTTAATAAGGGGGGCAGCTAGGTGGATCAGTGGATAGAGCACCAACCCTGGATTCAGGAGGACCTGAGTTCAGATCTGGCCTCAGACACATAACCCTTACTAGCTGTGTGACCCTGGGCAAGTCACTTAACCCCCACTGCCCAACCAAAAAAAAAAAGAGTTAATAAGGGTGAGAATGTGTCCTCCTCTTCTGAGTGGTCAGAATCCTGAGCTGAACTTGGGAAAACCCTCTGGGCAGGTAAAGGACTAGGATGGATGTAGGTCATCAGCCTCAGTGGCTTTAGCAAAGTACTTGACTACCACTATGATAGATAGGTAACATCAACCAGGGAAAACTGGTTTGACTGGTATGGCACCCAAGCCCCTAAGATGCAGGTATGCCAAGGCTAATAAAGCCAGAGATTGGATATTAACTCCCTTCAGCCTCTTGCTTGATTGGTACAATTAGGGTTACATTCCTTATGTCTTTATCCCTCATTCTTCACTCCTTATTAGACAATTTAGAGAATAATCTCACGTTACTGGTCCTATAGAAGACAGGATACTTTCCAATTGGTATCATACCACCCTTTGTCTAAAACTCTACATAATTTTAAGCTCCGAGGGGTTTTGACTAGAGCATAGATTACCACCCCCATCCCCACCACCCCTGTGTGCTGCTTACCATAAGCATGGAAGCCTCACACTGAGACTGCCCCTACTAGCAACTGTTCCCCTTCTCCTTTTGTGAATAGCAATAGCATGCTACAGTCAATTCTAACCATCCAGACCCATAGTTAAATTTTCATTGTGAGCTTTTGTATCCAAGAAATTGTAATTGCTACAAATTACAACTTGGCTTTATTATTTTGTTGATTGTCTAGATTTAAGACAGTGTTAATAATACAGATTAAACTTAAAAATGTGTGCATACATTTTTTCCCAAGAGATCCTGGTTGTTAAACATTTACCAGCACACCCCTGTATTGCTCTATAAATATTACTTGAGATCAGCAGAAGTATAGTAGAAGTCTTGGGGAATGAAGTCATCACCAGACTGGAGGCTTGCTGACTGTAGGCTAATTTTTGTTGGTCAGTAGTTTCAGTTGTGTCTGACTGTTTGTGACTCTATTTGGGGTTTTCTTGGCAAAGATACTAGAGAGGTTTGCCATTTCCTTCACCAGCTCATTTGACAGATGAGGAAACTGAGGCAAATAGTATTAAGTGACTTGCCCAGGGTCACATAGCCAGTAAATGTCTGAGGTCATATTTGAACTCAGGTCTTCCCAATTCCAGGCACTATGCCACCTAAATAATAATAATTGTCATTTATATAGTACATTAAGGTTTTCAGAATGCTTTACAACATTTATCTCATTAACCATTATACACAATACCCCTGTTGTGTGATCTGTTGTTTTTAATTTGAACTCTCCTGCACTATAGGTGAATTCTACTCACAGCATTTTCAATAATCCTACACACACACAGAGACATAGACACAGACACACACACACACAGACACATACACACACAAACACACACACCCACAGAGTTAGTCCAGCATGCTCTGTTCCTGATGAAGCCATGCTGGCACCCTGTGATCACTGCTTCTCTTTCTGAATGTTCACCTACCATCTCTTAATATGCCCTTTCTAGAATGTTCCTAGTCATCTAATAATCTAATTGAAGTTTGCTGGCATAAAGTCTGAAGACTCTTTTTTCTTTCTTTTTTTTTGAAAATCAGATCACATTTGCCATTCTCCAGTCTTGTCGTATCTCTCCTGTTTTTCATGATCTTTCAAATATTGCTCATGGTGCCTTTGCTAGTTCTTTTAGGGGCCAAGGATGTACTTTATCTGGACCAGATGACTTGAATTCGTTGGGGATATCTCAGTATTTTCTCGTGATTGTAATGGGAGAGTGGCCAATGATAACCCAGTCCTTATGAGCATGTGAAGAGCTCTCTGCCTGATTTAATCCCCCCCCGCCACCAGTGATCTTTAGAGCATGCACAGGTATTTTCTGACTGTTTTCTGTCCACTTATTGTTTGACAGAGGGGTCTTTTTGATTGACTGCTGAACTGGAAGTGGCTATGCACACAAACAGTACTATCACCCTCTTTTTTCTGGTGACAGGCAAGGAAAGGCATGCTATTAAGTCTCCAGAAGGGGAGAGAGGCCTTGAGCCTTCATATCCCTATCCAAACACAAGGTCCTGCTGCTGTGTTTCTTCTTTCCTGCTCTTAGATGAAGAACTAATGAAGATGGCTGTGACCTTGCAAGCTTCAAAAGATCAGAAGTCTATACTAGAATCTGCCATCAGCTGAGTTTGGTGTGGCACCAGTGACCTGCTTAAAGAGGTAGCCACCAAAGGTCCAGGAAACGGAGTCCATGCCAGAGTTTTCCAATTGTGTTGAAATGGTCCCCACAACCACCGCACCAGTAATATAGTAAGTATATAGGTAGTCAGTGTAAGGTAACAATAAATAGGAAATAGCAACTAAGAGTGTATGGAGAAACATAGAAAATACTTGCTCAAACTGCCTCCTAAATAAATTAAGGCTACATCCAGATACTACGTGCTAAATTAAGAAAAGCTAGCTAGGCACCAATAAAATGGTCTGCAAATTGCAGATAAGTACCAAATATACACAATAAAAGAAGAAAAACCTTAAGTTAAAGAAGCCATCCTTAGGTAGTCTTGATAACTCTTAGATGACACCAATATGTTAATGAGGTGACCTCAAGGTGGCACAGATATGACATATTCTGTCCCTCCCCACACACACACTAGAATGGACCCTAAAGCCCTGCCCCTCGGGCACTGCTATAGGACCATGATGCCCCAGTGCTCCCAACTCTGATCCATAATTATGTAAATGACTCTATGTGACCCCTTTAGTTCCACATCTATTTCCCACGCTGTCTACCTCCAACCCCATTCCCCCCGACATCCCCATGCCATCTGCCTCTGTACTATCTGTGCCATATTAAAGGATGATTGATACACTATTACCTGCTTGTTGCCATCATGATCTTTTTGGAGAGTATTCAAAGGCTTGTTTGCCTTGACTCATCCAGGACCCCTTGGTGGTCCCCTCATTTTAAAGCATAAACCCAACAATGGCCCAGCTAGGACTAACTTGTCAGCCATTGCACCTACCCTGGGGGAGCCTTGCACTAAGAACACACTGTAGTCGTGGCTGGTGAGGTGACAGTGACCTCCTTGATCCAGCTGACCGATAGCAGACAAAATGTCACGGAGTAAGGGAGCAATTAGCAATAACTGTGCTGCCTTGGGAAGTGAACTTGGTGAGGTAAATGCTTGAAAATGACTAATTTAAATCTGAAGTCCACTCTCTTCAGAGACCAAGACTGCCACCCTGGTTTGGGAGCATATGTTTATATTTTTGTTCTTGGTATATCTTCTCAATAAACACCCCTTTGGTCAAAGCTAATTGATATTAATTGGCTAAATAATGCTGGAATGTTAAAACACTGGGTCAGTTATGATATAGGGAAGATTCTAACTGTAACTGGCAACGAATATTGGGCAAAACATACCAAATTTGCCAGATTGGGAGCTGGAGCTGATCCTCTTGGAAAAGACACTCCCCAGCCCCTTGAAGTGAACCCTAAAACTTTGAGGTAGAGCAGTTACCTTGTTCTGGGAACCTGACCTAGTCCGCATGTCCAGACTCTAGTTACACTATCTACTTTCTCATCTTGGATATCAACAGCGTGTCAGTCATTTTCATTCTATCATTTCCAGTGTAAAGACCACGGAGAAAACCAACACAAAATAAAAATGAAGTAGCTCTGTCTTCTCTCCTTTGTCCTTGTTATCTGTTTCTCATCTCTCCCAAGTAAAGGTCCTATCCTTTCTTTGATATCTTCTTGGATCCTCTTTGCCCTCCCAGTATAGTTTTTTTTAAAGACCTTTTTATCGCCTTTAGCTTCCATCATCAGCCCCAGCTCAATCTGAGGTTTAACATTTCTGACACTGCTTTTACATGACCATGCTATGCTCTTATGTGTTTATGTTTACATGTGGTTTATAGGGCAGAAACATAAGTATACATTCTGAATTAACAAAATAAATAATTCTATAACCAGATATACAAAATACAAAAACATAAATGGAAGCAGAATTTCTTTGGATTAGAAAACCAGTTATTGGTGGAGTAATTGACATTCTGTGATCTATAGCAATGACCCTCAGTTTCCTGGTAGTATGCCATTGAAAGTCTCATTTAAATCAAACTCGTTTGGCAAAGCCCTTAGAGATGGTTGTCAGATAATAGCCTTAGGGCAGCTCGATAGTGGGTGGCTGTGTAAATACAGCCAATAAGGCTTTAGAGAGCTATGTGCAGAACCATTCAAGCTATAAGGAGCACAGGATCCAATCCTATCAGTTATTTTTATACTTTAACATAAGGTCTTATCATTCTCAGGATGCTGAAGGGTAAAATGGCTACAGATCTTTGGGCAAAGGCACCTACATATTTAATATTGAGAAGAAGATGAAGTTTTACACTATTCTTTTTTTAAAAAAATATGTGATATTTGAAAATATTAGGTAGAAGAGGAATATCTGAATGGTGTATTCATCAAGTCTCGTGAAAAATCTACCATTTTCTCCAGACTGCTCATTTTGAAAGGGGAGGGGAAAAAAAAGGTCTCCATCTACATTACCATAAGAAAAAATTTCAATGGTTAAAAAAATTATGTTCAGCATGGGGCGCATTGTCCTAGACTCAAATTCTTTGCTTCAAAGTTATGGTAGCAGTAGGGATTGATTAGTTACACTTCGCTGCTAATGAGTTCACACCCTTGGGATCTGCCTTTAAAAGAGAGGTTAGCAACAGAAATAAGGGCCTGGATTTGGAGGAGGCAGTTAAGCACAAACCCAGGTTATCCCTTTGATGATTCCCTGGAGAGTAGCCGAGGGGATGAGAGTCAAGATGGAAGATTAAGAAACAGTTGAGCCTAGCTCCCCTCTATTCTTTCTCCATGAGGATCTAAAAAAAATGCACCAGATTGCATTCTGATCAAGAAAGCCAAGAAAAAGTCATTTTTTTTTCAGACCAGGGAAACTTAAGAGACCAATAGAGAAGTCTGCAGACACTGGGGACAGGGGACTGGCCAGGAGCCAGCACAAAGCATTCCAGCACCCAGGAACTGAAAGGAGGTCAAGACACGGCGCCAGGTGGAGTTATTGAACTGATCCAACCATTCTGGACAGCAATTTGGAACTATGCCCAAAGGGCTATAAACTATCCCTTTCATCCAGCAATACCACTACTAGGTCTGTATCCCAAAGAGATCAAACAAATGGGTAAAGGACCCACATGTACAAAAATATTTATAGCAGCTCTTTTTGCAGTGGCAAAGAATTGCAAATTGAGGGGATGCACATCAATTGGGGAACGGCTGAACAAGTTGTGGTACATGAATGGAATGGAATACTATTGTGCTATAAGAAATGATGAGCAGGTAGATTTAAGAAAAACCTGGAAAGACTTGAATGAACTGATGCTGAGTGAAGTGAGCAGAACCAGGAGAACATTGTACACAGCAACATTGTACAATAATCAACTATGATAGACTTAGCTCTTCTTAGCAATACAATCATTCAAGACAATTCTAAAAGACTCATGATGGAAAATGCTATCCACATCCAGAGAAAGAACTATGGAGTCTGAGTGCAGATTGAAGCATACTATTTTCACTTTTTTTGTTTCTTGTTTTTTTTCCTTCTTGTGTTTTTTCCCTTTGGTTCTGATTCTTTTTTCACAACTTGACTAATGTGGAAATATGTTTAACATGATTTTACATGTATAACCTATATCAGATTGCTTGCTGTCTTGGGGAAGGGGGAGGGAAGGGAAGAAGGAAGAAAAATTTGAAACTCAAAATCTTACAAAAATGGATGTTGAAAACTATCTTTATGTGTAATTAGAAAAAATAAAATACTATTAAGTTAAAAAAAAAAAAAGACAGGGCACCAGGGGAGGAAGCACCAAGTCAGAAAGAGATCCCAGAGGATTCGCAAACTAGCAGTGGGCACAGGAACAGGTAGCATGGAGCGGTACTATTGCTACTTGGGAGTCACAGTTCCAAGTCACAGAACCAGGGCAGAGAAGAGTGGTCTCAAGTGTGACTCTGGCTGTGAACCAGGCAAGGAACAAGTTCCAGAAATGTAGCTATATAGCTTTGTTCCCAAGAGCAGAGGAGTGATTCAGTTCTAGCCTTTTTAACCTAGTGTCTAAGCCTGCAGTGGAATAACCAGGGCAGAAGTCTTAGATTAAAGGGCAGTAGGCAGTTCTGTCACTCCAAACCTGCAGAGCCTCCCAGCAGGCTAACAATGACTAAACCTACTGAAACTTCCAACCAAGGACAGACCCAAACCTGGATCAGGAACTTGCAGAGCTAAATAGACCTCACCCTGGATCACATCACTTTGTGAGCACCAAAAGTGTGTGGAACCCAAATAGAGCTATCAAAGCAGCAGGAAGACATAAAGGGACAGAAACTCAGACCAGACATCTCTCCCTGCACTCTGTCAGAATTACACAGAGCCCAGTGCTAATATAAAACCCAAAGTCAAGAAGTATACTGAAAGAATGAGCAAATAAAAAAAGAACCTCACCATAAAGAGCTATTATTTATAGCAGTTCTTTTTGTGGTGGCAAAGAATTGGAAATTGTGGGGATGCCCATCAATTGGGGAATGGCTGTACAAGTTGTGACATATGAATGTCATGAAATACTATTGTGCTATAAGAAATAATGAGCAGGAAGATTTCAGAAAAAACTGGAAAGACTTACATGACCTGATGCTGAGTGAAGTGAGCAGAACCAGGAGAACATTGTACATAGCAGCAGCAATGTTATGCAATGATCAGCTATGATAGACTCAACTTTTCTCAGCAATACAATCATCCAAGACAAATCCAAAAGATTTGTGATGGAAAATGCTATCCACATCCAGAGAAAGAACTATGGAGTCTGAATTCAGATTGAAGCTTACTATTTTCACTTTTTTGTTGTTTTTCTCTTTCTCATGATTTTTCCCTTTTGTTCTGATTCTTCTTTCACAACATGACTAATGTGGAAATATGTTTAAGATGATTGTACATGTATAACCTATATCTGATTGCTTGCTGTCTTGGGGAGGAGTGAGGGAAGGAAGGAAGAGAGAAAAACTTGGAACTCAAAATCTTACAAAAATGGATGTTGAAAACTATCTTTACATGTAATTGGGAAAAATAAAATACTACTAAGTGAAAAAAAAAATAAAGAGCTATTATGACAACAGGGAAGCTCAAGAAATTTACTTACAAATATCTACAAGCAAAGCCTCAGAGAAAAATGCATCTTGAACATAAATCCAACAAGAATTCCTAGAAGAGTTAAAGCAAGAGTTTAAAAAACAGCTAAAAAATATTTTTTTGAAAAAATGAGAGTGGTACAGGAAAATATGGGAAAAGAAGCAAGAGCTAGAGAAGATATGAAAAGAGAATTAACAACTTGGAAAAAGAGGTACAAAATATTATGGAAGAAAATAACTCCTTGAAAATTAGGATTAGCTAAATTGAAACTAATGACTCCATAAGACATCAAGAAATAATAAAAAACAAAGTCAAAAGTATGAAAAAAATGTGAACTACCTCATGAGAAAAACAACTGACCTGGGAAACAGATCAAGGAGAGATCATTTAAGAATCACTGGACTACCTGAAAGCTATGAAAAAAAAAAAAAGACTTCACATATCATATTTCAAGAAAACATAAAAGAAAACTGCCCAGATATATTAGAACCAGAAGGTAAAGTAGAAATTGAAAAAATCCACTGGCTACCTCCTGAAAGAAGCCTCAAAATGAAAACTTCCATCAATATTATATCCAAATCCAGAGCTCCCAGGTCAAAGGAAAAAAAGTACTGTATGTAGCCAAAAAGAAAGAATTCAAGTGCCAAGGAGCCACAGTCAGGATCACACAAGATTATGCAGCCGCAGCTATAAAGGAGCAGAGAATTTGAAATATAATATTCCAGAAGATAAAGGATCTAGGCTTACAACCAAGAAGAACCTACCCAGCAAAACTGAGCAGGGTATGGGGGTGGGGTAGGGGTGGGGGGGGGGGAGAATGGCCCTATCATAAAACAGAGGCTTCACAGGAATTTCTAATGAAAAAACCAGAGCTGAGTAGAAAATTTAACATACAAATACAGGAGTCAAAAAAAGCACAAAAAACATGACTGAGAAATCATAAGGGATTAAACAAAGTTTAACTGTTTACATTCTTACACAAGCAAATGATACATGTAACCCCTTAGAAATTTATTGTCACCAGGAGTCATAGAGGGCCTGGGTGAGATCCTATTATGTTTAGATGATTTCAAAAGAAGAATGGAAGGGTGAGGGAAAGGAATGTACTGAGAGAGGGAGAAAGAAAAACAAGGAAATTATCTCACAAAAATGAGGTGAACTTTGAATTTATCAAATGAAGGAGGCAGTGGAGGAGATGACCATGGTAAGTCACAAAGTCTCAGCATTAAGGTCTTCATCTATAAAATGGGGGCAAAATATATCCCAGAACCAAATGTCTAGGTTCAATATCGGAGGCCTCACATAAATCATTCTCTCTGGCTTTTGCCCTTACTTAAGGTTTCCCTTAAGATAGTAGGCTTTGGCTCATTTTGCCCACACCCGAGGTTTTCCCTAGAAACACTAAGATTAGGCTTCTGTCTCATTCTTTACACCACACAGAAACCTACCCCACCCCTAGCTCCACTGTAAGCACCCAGGTAATTAAAACACAGACTATAGGACAGGCTTTGTTTCACCCCACAAAAAACATATAGGACTCACACCTGAACAGGGCTAAGAACTCTCCTTTCCTCTCTAGTGGGCCCCCATCTTCCACAGGGACTTACTCACATGTAAATTGATAATACTTTTCTAGAGGTGAGGCTCTGGTGAGCCCTGTCTTAACTGGACCTTATTTGCCCTACCATGTCAAAAGACAGAGGAGGAGGAGGATAAACAAGAACCAGTCTAAATATTTTAAAGGTTGAGCCATAGACTTGGAGTCACAAAGCCCAGGTTCAGATCTTCTCCATCATTCTGCCTTTCTGTGCCTCAGTTGCCTACTCTGTAGATGAAGGGATGGGACTAGATGATTTCTAAAAATGCCTTGTGGCTCTAGAATGTACCCTTGTACATCTACCCTTCTGGGTTGATCAGTTTGGATGGCTTCATACAATGCTTGTTATCTTCTTTAGTTCTACAAACTGCCAAAGCAAAACAAACTCCCATCACAGCAAAGAGAAAATTAAAACAAGAGCTCTTGGAAATTACCTATCAGCTGCAGCGTCCAGCATCCAAGCAGCTCCTACTGCTGAACAGACATGATTCTCCCCACTGAGAAGAGCAGGAGCCTAGCAACATTTCCTTGTGAGGTCAAAGGAAAAAAGTACTTCTCTCTTATCTTCATCCTGGCAGGAATTGGAATAATAATGATATTAGTGGCATTGCCTGCAAAAAATATTTTGGGAACTAACCATCTCAGTCCCTAAAAATCCCACTCTCCTCTGAATTCCTATGGTACTTAACTATTTACCCCATTGTTAACTATTTATATAACCTATAAATTATAACAATTCTTGCATTTTTAGCTTCTATTGTCTAACTTTTACTAGTATCTTAACTCCTCAACTAGATTGCAAGGGTTTTTTGTTTGTTTGTTTGTTTGTTTAGGCCAGGATGATATTAATAATTCTTTCTACACGCACACAAAGTCTAGCATGTAGCTGGATATATAATATATGCTCAACAAATCTATACTGAATTTTTTTTAAAAATAGGCAAATGATTTGTGATTCATCAGCTTGGGGGACTCCTTTCACCAGGACTTCCCAACCCAATATGTATGTAACAGTGATTCTCTGGACCCACTGCATAAAGGCCAGGTTTGTTATATTTCACCCTTCTCTGGGTTCTCTGGTACCTTTAAGAGTGTTCAGATGTGTCTCTTCTCTGCCATTGACTCGAGTCACTAACAACTGTGTTACTCCTGATTTTAGGGAACTAAACATCCCAGTTCTATTTAACCACTTAAGAGACATACTAGTTTTTACAAAGGAATATTTCAAAAGTATACTAAAGGAATACTTGGAAAGTATAATAACAAGTAGAAATATACAAATATATCCCTCTAAAACCTTGGGGACATAATCCCCTCCATACCACCTTGGTCTTTGGGGAGGGGAGAAGGGTTAGGTTCACAGTTTAGCTCAGTTCCTACATAGTATTAGTTCCACTAAGTTCCAAGACTCTCCCCTGACCCTATCCCTTCCATCCAGTGCCCCTGGCTGGCTTCTCAAGGCTTTCCTACTGGGCTGACAAAATCTGGCTTGGAATCATAGGCCCCAAGGTTCTCATGGCCTATGCTTCCAGGTTAGAGACTCCACTTCCTGTGCATAGAGCTGAAAAAGACAAGCAAAACAGGACCCTAACCCCAAGCCTATTTCTCAGGGTCACAGGCTCCAAGGGGAATAGAAGGTGACTCTCTGGCACTTCCCAGTTTACATTACAGCGTCCTTGCAATGAGTGAATGAATCCATCACCTTTGGATACTGCAATAAAGAGAGAAGAGAGACTGTTCCTGTCAGGTAGTTAGAAAGAATAGGATTTGTAGAGGCAGCTAAGTGGCCGCAGTGGATAGAGCACCAGCCCTGAAGTCAGGAGGACCTGAGTTCAAATGTGACCTCAGACCACACACTTGACACTTACTAGCTGTGTGACCCTGGGCAAGTCACTTCACTCCAAGTGCCTAAAAAAATTTTTTAAAAAAGTGTCTTATATGTACTCCCTGTATGTCAGAGGAGAAGAACCAAAGGCGAGTATCTAGGGACTAATAGCAAAGGAGCCTGGGAAATGGAGTTTTCTCACACTTTCTTAAGCTGGAGAAGATGGAGATAACATCCCACAGGATTTAAGACTGTATGTTTTGAGGCCTGACAACAGGACTTTGATGGAGCCAGCCTGTATTATTTGTTAAAATATCTGTTTTATTGTTAAAATTTTCAGTGTAAGCATTTATACTTTGGAAATCAGGAATACAAATCAGGGCTTGATTTGCTGTTTTACTGCCTGTCTAAACTTAAGAAAATGTCAATAATGAAGATTGAACTTGAAATTGTGCTTGTAAGTAATTTTTTTTTTTTGAGAACTGGTTGTTAAACATTTACCGACTCACCCCTGCTTGAAATACAAGCAGAGCTGGCATACGGGAGAGAGATTACACAATCTGAAGCAATATGTAGAGCAACAAAGGGACGGAGAACATGGCCAGAGAGGGTTGTGACAAAGGGATGGAGTGATAGTATCAAGTGTGCAGTGGGGGTAGAAACTTCAGCCATTATAAGTGGTAGCAACAGTGACTGTCCGAGCAGTGAGCGCCATGCTTGAATGCCCTCTGGCTACCCTCTCTCAGTTTCACTTCCTCCTCGCTCTCATCCATTTAGTTGGAGCTGAAAAGAAAAAAACAGAACAAAACTATGTTTCCTATTTCCCTGTCCCCCACTGCTTATG
This sequence comes from Vombatus ursinus, assembly GCF_900497805.2. NCBI lineage: Eukaryota > Metazoa > Chordata > Mammalia > Diprotodontia > Vombatidae > Vombatus > Vombatus ursinus. The sequence goes on along the minus strand of NW_020954546.1, from coordinate 36,420,636 downwards.
GTAGCTTATGTTTGATTCTCTTTTTATAAAGTAGTTTGTTCCCATTGTCTGCAGGCAAGTCCTTACTTGTGATGAGAATGTGCATGGGGGATCAGCCCAGGTTTTCTTCTATTTCATGGAGTACATAAGCTAGAATCCTCCAGTTTGGGCTGGAAAAGACATCCACGGCTATGAAAGCTATACAGTATAGAGCTAGGAATGATTCTACAACTTTCCTGGCAAGTAGACCCTTAGGACTTGAACTGAGCTCATTTGGATTTCCCCTAGAATGAGCTGTGGCCCTCATGGGCTTGGCTCAGAAGAATGAAGCTGCTGTACCCTCCAGTTAGAGCTGCAGCAGAAAGCCTCACCTCCAAGTTGGCCCAATAAGCAGAGATAGCTGTGGTCTGGGAGAGTGTCAATTCCACTGCCTTTCTAGTAGAGAAGGAGAAATGAAGGCAGCACAGACCCCTTCAGACTCCACAGTGTCACCTTCACATTACATTTATATGATTTTGCCCTTTATTTTCCAGGGTTATTTGATTCTTTGTCATTGTTAATGGTCATTTAGTTTTAAAAAAAATTTTAAATTAAAGAAATTCTTCAGGAGACATTTAAAAACTTTTCATTGGTCCCAAATAATGAAGATAAGGGAAAAAAAAGTAACTCTTTCCTGCTGTTTCCATAGCATCAGTGTTAAAAGAGTTGCTCAGTCTACATCCTTAAGTAATCAAATATTGCAAGTAACTGTATAAAAAATTTTAAGTGGTTTTATTTATAGATTGTATCACAAGTGAAATCAAGGAAAAAACTGACCAAGCTCTTACAAGAGCAATATATTCTATGGGAACATCATTGTCAATAACTAAAAATGCATACTGGCAGGAAATTTTTAAATGACTAAGACCATAATACTTTTTGCTCCCAACAATGCACGTGCAAGCTTCTTTTATGGTGACAAACTGAGGAGATAGCACAATGTGTTTCAGAAAGGATAGATAAAATAAGCAATACTGTCTTGCAGGAATTTATAGAGGGGTGAATAAAGTCAATTTGAGTCAAATCAACAAACATTATTGAGTGCCTGCTACATAAGGGATTTTGTAAGTCATTGAAAATAAAAGATGATAAATGTCCAGGGAGAAAAAATCAACAACTTTGTGATAATGACTCAGGGAAGTTTTATACATTCATTGAAAAAGGAAAGGATATTCACATTATGGGACATATTATGAAGTTAGAAAATATTAAGTTTGTAGAAGATTTAGAGCAGTAAATTATTTACTTTGCTGATTGGTAATTACCACAATAGGTTCTGCATTCCATAGGTTACTAAAAAAAAAAAAAGACAAAATCTATATGGAAGAGCAAAGGATCAAGGATATCAAAGGAAATGATGAAAACATAAAAGGAGACTTAAAAGGGACATAAACTTCCAGATCTCAAATTGTATTCTAAAGCTGTAACTATCAAAATTAACTGTTACGAGAAAAGAAATAGAAAAAAAAGATCAGGGAAAGAAGCTATATAATAATTAGCTAGAACCAGACACATGGTAATCTGGGGTTCAACAAATCTAAACACTAAGGAAAGTGTTCATTATTTTAAAAAAATGGTTGGAAAAATTGGATAGCAGTTTGGTGGAAAATAGGAAGAAATCATAAACTCATACCATACGCACAACAAATTCCAGTGGTAATAACAATGCACATTTTTTAAACATGTACCCACAAGAAACTAGAGGACAAGGAAATGAAATGTCTTTCATAACTACATAGAGGAGACATATTCTTAACAAGCCATAATAGTAAATCATAAAACAAAATGTATTAATTTGATTACATAAAAAATAAAAAGTTTGCACACAACAGAAATCAATGTATCCAAAAATAAGCAGGAAAGAAACAAATTGAGGGAAAAACACTTTGCATCACACATTGATGATAAAAGTATGACATCTAAACTTTAAAAAGCAGTCAAGACATCACCCTCCTGATGTCATTGATCCTCTTCAAGAACAAAGGATGAACAACAAAAGGAATAAACACAAATTTATGAGAATAAGAACCATTCTCCTAGAGAGTTAAGTGGTCAAAATATATGAACAAGTAGTTCTTAAGACACAAATTATCAACAGCATGAGAAATGTTCAAAACCTCTAATAACTAGAAAATGCAAATTGAAACAAAGTTGAGGAATCACCTAAAACCCAACCAATTGGAAAAAACAATAAAAAGAGACAAAATTAAATCCTGGGAACAGCTGTGATTGAAGCATACACACTATTACATTTCTAGAATTATGTAATAAGTCTTATAAAAATGCTCATACCTTTTGATTGATTGGTCCCATTTCTGGAACTGTGAACCAAGGAAGTTAGCACTGTAATGGCAAAAATAAAAAAATAGAATTGGAAACAAATTTCTGAATATATTATTGTCTGTGAATTTAATAGTGCATTATTGTACCATAAGAACTAATGTTATGAGGAATTTAAAGAAATATCTGGAGACATACAAAGTTATATATACATATATAGAGAGAAGAAAATGGAACAAAATGAATATATTTTTACAGAAGAAGAAACTAAGACCCAGAGAGGTGGGAAGTTTTGTTCAAGGTCAAACAAACAAATTTGAGAAATAAGATTTAAATCCAGATTCTCTGAGTGTAGCCACTAGAATTACCTTAGACTCCAAAATTGCTCCACCTCCAATATCCTGAGCTCTGAACTGGCCTTTCAATCTCTCCCACTCCTTGACTCCTCCTAAACCTGCTTTTCCTCTTTTCATGACATTTGGTTTCCTTAAGGAACAAGTAATAACTATTCCCTTACTCGTGAGACTTAGATATAAATCCCCTAATTTGTTGTTTTTACATGCCTTATAAACTTGCTTTACATCCAAATGCCTTGGTAGCCTTGATTGATTATGGGAAGAGTTGAATAACCCTGGTAAAAGCTAAACTGAGTCAGATTCCTACATTCCCAGAGAGATGTTCTGGGTGGGGACAAACTTAAGCCACAGAGATTGGAGAGAATATTACTCATTCCCTTGTTTTAAAACCTTCAAGGCAACAACTGAGGTCTATGTGAGCCCAGCGCTACTTCAGAACACTGGTTTAATATCTATCACCTTCATCATTGCGACTATTTTAGATTTCCAGTTTTGTCAAACTCTCAGCTCCACCCTGACAACACTCTCTCATAGGAGATGACCTTGCTTCCTACTTTCCTGAAGAGATCAAGGCTGTCTGATGAGACCTTCTTCAATTCCTCTACCCCACAACTCAAAAAGTCTCAATCTTCACACAATCTATCCTCATGACTCAGAATGAGGTAGTCTTCTTTCTGGCTATAACTAATTCTTCCATCTGTCCTCTTTACTACATTTCATCAAGATAGTACCATCCTCATGAGTTGCTGAGGTAGAACGTTTGAGGGGAGACATGGAAGTTTCGAAGAATGCCATCTCTCTGTTGTTAGCTATCATCACCCTCAACTCCAAGCAAATCCTCTTTTAAGGATCTTGATTCTTCACTTTTCCTTTTGATCCTCTGTTTTTCCCAATATGGGTTTTTTTAAATTTTTTAATTTTTTGGCTTTTTGGTGAGGCAGTCAGGGTTAAGTGATTTGCCTAGGATCACACAGCTAGTACAGGTCCAGTGTCTGAGGCCAGATTTGAACTCAGGTGTTCCTGACTCCAAGGCCAGAGTTCTATCCACTATGCCATCTAGCTGCCCCCAACATATATATATATATATACATATATTTTTTTTAAGGAAAAAAATAACCAATCTTTTTTTCATCCCTGGTTTCCCTCACCTGATTCAGCTCATACTGAGTTTCAGCATTCTTGATATTAGTTTTATAGAACCATGTCATACTCTTATATGAGTATATCTGTAAATGAGTATATTAACTTCCTTGACTTAATTGAGCTCCCCAATTATCCAGGTAACCAAGAAGAGCTATATGAAGACTAGCTATATTAACTAAGAAACAGAATGATTTGACATACCAACAATCCTTTGTAGTGACCAAGACTAAACCTAACTAGATGTGCAGAAAATCAGCAACTCTGAAGTCAATTAAGCTCATACCAGCTTTGAAGCAGACCCTGAGTCATTTGGTGGTCTATGGACCTTCAAAAGACATTCCTATCTTCAAAGACTTTTCCTGACTGTAGGTTATGAGACTATGGACATATTCTGTTCTACAGTTTTTTTGGAGACAACCTTATCTCCAGAGACACCTCTAACTTTGGTTATGGGAATCATCTCAGAATTATCCTGTTTTTGGAGACATCTCCCTATCAAGCTTTGAACTATGGACTGCTTATTACCAAGGATGTCTTCTGATTTGTGTATCAAAGAGCTACAGTTCTGACACCTGGAATTCCTCACTCCCCCTCCCTTGGAGATGAAGCCCATTGACTCATTTCTTTCTAAACCTACCTTTCCCCCAAATTCCTTACCTTCCTTTGGTTAAAAGGTATACAAACTCTTTCCATCCATTACCTGACATCCTATTTAGCACAGGCTGGATAGTACTCATGCTTGTTACTATTTTTCCCTTCCCTGCCTAATAAAAACCTTTAATTTCATAGACATCTTCTTTCTCTGGTTTTCTTCCCTTTGGGAAAAAGGGGGGTTTAAATCTTGAGAACTGGCCTTTGCATCCTCTAGGTGTCTTTCCCTTTGGAAATTCCCTCAAGAGAGCATTTGCCTTGGTTTACACTCATATCCATCTTCTATCATTGGCCACCTTCTGTACAAATCTTATAGAAATCTAAGTTGGTTGGTGAGTTCTATGTGCATTCACATCTTTTTCTCTGCACAAATCCCATTTTCTCTCCTTATTGGAATTGTTTCCCTTATATTTTCAGAATTTCATTTTTGAGAATTTTCTACTCCTCCTGGGCTAACTTCTACAGTTTTAGTCTATGGGATCCTACCCATTGTTACTCCAAACTTTTGAAATCTGTTCCCACAAAATCTAGAGTGCATGTTATTATGACCATCTTTCATTCCCTTTATCATAAATTTTAGGAAGGAGTAGTCAATTCCCTCTGCCTCATAATTTTTTCCCCCAGGAACCCGTCCCTCCATATTAGGGGTAATCAGATCCAATATAATATTTCCCTTTGTTGGTTTTTCCACCTTTGAAGGATGAAATTATCCTTAAGGCAAGTCAAGAAGTTATTAGCTGCTCTACACAGGTAACTAGGTGGTTTTGTGCATACAGTGCTAGAATTGGAGTCAGGAGGACCTGAGTTCAAAACCTGCTTTAGACACTGTGACCTTGGCCAAATCACTTAACCTCTGCCTTAGTTACCTCATCGACAAAAAGGGTATAATAATACTCTATCTCAAGGTTGTTGTGAAGGTCAAATGAGAACTTATGTAAAGCACTTTGCAGACATTAAAATGCTATGTAAATGCTAGCTAAGACTATTATTAGTAGAGAAAGAAAAAGCTCCGGAAAACATCTGGATAATTGACATTTCCCATCACTAGTATACCATGTTTCTGTGCCTTGCTTCTCACCAGCTTTATTAACAACTTATTTACTCCTTTCTATCCACATGGTCTACAGTACATTCATGGGACAGAAGAGTTTGTTTCTTTCTTCTGTTGTTTCTTCTGTTGATCTTCCACTATAAACACTCCACCACGCTTTCCCATGTGAAGCTTTCTTAATATACCAATATCTTCTCTGTTATCAGTGGTTAAGTTCCTTGTAGCTCCCCTTCAAAGATACGTGGCAAATGTTGGAGGAGAAGAGAAAGACATTTCCCCTTTCCTCCCTGTGGGAAGATCTCCCTGAAATAGCTTTTACCTTGCAATCTCTCACTCTTAAACTTCAAAAATCCATCCAGGGCTTTGCTATTTAAAGCCCTCAGGGGCATGGGATGAAGAGTTAGTGAAGAAGACAGAAAAAGATCAGTTAGAGAGATAAGAGAATAAACAAGGGAGTGGAGTGGCTCAGAAAGTAAGGAAACAGAGGGCTATGTAGTAGGAGGTAGAAGGAAACAGTGTCAGATGACCTAGAGAAGTTAAAAAGCATGAGTCTTGAAAAAAAGCCATTGGAATTAGGTGACCTTTGAAAGAACAACCAATAAAATGTCAGGGAAGAAATAAGACTACCAGAGCTTGAGAAAAGAGCAAATGAAACAAAATGTGATAAACAAAAAGGTAACCAAAAAAGGGTAATGGGGATGGGGAAGCATCAATTATAGATAACTTTATCTTTTCAATTTTTATTGATATCTTTTGTTTCCCTCTAACTCTGGCTTCTAAATATGTCTCCCCCTCCCCTCCCCAGAGAGTTATCCCTTATAAAACGAGGAAAAACAGTTCAACAAAATTAACCAACACATCACCTGTGATAGCATATGCAAACTCTACACCTACAGTCCCCCACTTATGCAAAGATAAGGTAGTACATTCTCATCTCTCCTGAGTCTAGCTTGATCCCTTGAAGTGGGTTTTAGGTGTTTAAGCTAGCTGCTGTTTTTTCCATTTATGTTGTTGGAATAATTGTGCATAGTTTTCTTAATTCTACTCACTTCACTTTGCATCAGTTCATATAGGTCTTACCATGTTCCTCTATACTCTTTATATTAATTGTTTCTTATGGTGTGATAATATTGCTTTATAATAATATAATATTGCTTACCCATTCCCCAATCAATAGGCATCTACTTTGTTTCCAGTTCCCTGATCCTATATGTATTTTGATGAATATAGGGTATTTCTATCTCTGACTTGTTGAAGTATATGACTAGCAGTGAGGGCCCTAGGTCAAAGGATATGGACATTTTAGTAACTTCTTGGCATAATTCCAAATTGCTTTACAAAATGTTGAACCAATTCACAACTCCAACAATATATTAGAGTGCCAGTGTAGACAACTCTTTCAAGAAGTTTGGTGATGAATATAAGAAGAAAGATGAATAGAAGGGTAAAGGGAAGGCTTCTTTATGACTGGGAGAAGCCAAACAGGTTTGTAGGCATCTTCAAATGAAGAGGCAGATCTAAGATGCATATGAAGAAGATGGTTGATGGAGCAAAGTCTTCAAGAGGTAGGAAGATGAAGAACAATTAGCCCTAGGAATGAGACAGGAGGGAAGGAGGAAAAACTAGATGATCCTGTTGAGTTTTGAAAAGTGGAGAAGAAAAAAAGTATTTTATAGAACTAGAAAAAATGATAACAAAATTCATCTGGAAAGAACAAAAGGTCCAGAATATCAAGGGAATTAATGAAAAGAAATGCAAGGGAAGGTGGCCTATCTGTACCAGATCTTAAATTGTATAATATAATATAATATAATATAATATAATATAATATAATATAATA
>NW_020954546.1:36361201-36413287 GCF_900497805.2 Vombatus ursinus | reverse complement strand
TATAATATAATATAATATAATATAATATAATATAATATAATATAATATAATATAATATAATATAATATAATATAATATAATATGATATGATATGATATGATATGATATGATATGATATAATATATAATATAATATGATATAATATAATATAAATTGTATTATAAATTATATAATAAAGTGTATTATAAAGCAGCAATCATCAAAACTACTTGGTACTGGCTAAGAAATTGGGTGATAGATCAGTGGAATCGGTTAGGCATGCAAGACACCATAGTCAATGACTATAGTAATCTGGTATTTGATAAACCCAAAGACTCCAGTTTCTGGGATAAGAACTCACTATTTAACACAAACTTCTGGGAAAACTGGAAAATAGTAGGGCAGAAACTAAGCATAGACCAACATCTTACACCCTACACCAAGATAAAGTCAAAATTGGTACGTGATTTAGATATAAAGGTTGAGACTATAAGCAAACTAGGAGAGCAAGGAATAGTTTACCTGTCAGATCTATGAAGAAGGGAAGATTTTATGACAAAACAAGAGACAGAGAACATTATGAAATGCAAAATGGATGATTTTGATTACATTAAATTGAAAAGTTTTTGCACAAACAAAGCCAATGCAACCAAGATTAGAAGAGAAGCAGAAAGCTGGGAAACAATCTTTGCAGCCAGTGTCTCTGATGAAGGACTCATTTCTAAAACATAGAGAGAACTGAGTCAAATTTGTAAGAATACAAGTCATTCCCCAATTGATAAATGGTCAAAGGATATGAAAAGGCAGTTTTCAGATAAAGAAATTAAAGCTATCCATAGTCATATGGAAAGATGTTCTAAATCACTATTGATTAGAGAAATGCAAGTCAAAACAACTTTGAGGTACCATATCACACCTATCAGATTGGCTAACATGTCAAAACAGGAAAATGATAAAAGTTGGAGAAGATGTGGGAAAATTGAACACTAATGCATTGTTGGTGGAGTTGTGAACTGATCCAACCATTCTGGAGAGTAATTTGGAGCTATGCCCAAAGGGCTATAAAACTGTGCACACCCTTTAACCCACCAATACCACTTCTAGGTCTGTATCCCAAAGAGATCATAAAAAATGAAAAAGGACCCACATGTACAAAAATATTTACAACAGCTTTTTTTGTGGTGGCCAAAAATTGGAAATTGGGGGAATGCCCATCAATTGGGGAATGGCTGAACAAGTTGTGGTATATGAATGTAATGGAATATTGTTGTTCTATAAGAAATGATGAGCAGGAGAAAAACCTGGAAAGACTTATATGAACTGATGCTGAGTGAAGTGAGCAGAACCAGAAGAACATCATACACAGTAACATCCACTTTGTGTGATAACTGACTTTCAAAGACTTGACTCTTCTCAACAACGCAAGGATCTAAGACAACTCCAAAAGACTCGTGATGGAAGATGCTATCCACATGCAGAGAAAGAACTATGGAGTCTGAATGCAGATTGAAGTATACTATTTGATCTCTTTCTTTCTTTTGTTATTTTGTTTTGTTTCTTCTTTCTCATGGTTCCTCCCATTAGTTCTAATACTTCTTTACAACATGATTGATGTGAAAATATGTTTAATATGAACATATACGTAGAGCCTATATCAGATATTGCATGCTGTCTTGGGGAAAGGGAAGGGGAGGGAGAGGGAGAAGATTGAAAACTCAAAAGCTTATGGAAGTGAATGTTGAAAATTTAAAATAAATTAAACTTTTTTTTAAAAAAAGTAAAGATACTTTTTAAAAAAAAATTTTAAGTGGAGGAGAGGCTTGTGTTGAGGGGAGCTCTTTTCATTTGGCCAAAATGACCTCAGTGAAATAGGTTAAATTATGTATTGGAGGGTTGGGATGTGCTTTGGTGTTAGAAGGGAAAGAGGAAAAGTTTTAGAATAGTTTTCTAAGAGCAATAAGATTAGGAGATAATAAGATTGAAACAGAAGGATTATCAAATAATAGAGAGTACCCAGCTGTTATGCATCATAAATCCATAGAGATTGTAATCAGTGAATATATATTGTTTTGTTCTCCAGTGAAATTCAGTGTCCTGAGTACTACAATAAAGGAAGTGAATATTGTGTATTACCCAGAGTTGAGAATTAGCAGATCTGGAATAGCAAAAGGTCTTGGGGGTGGCAGTAAAGTGATAGATAGTCAATCAGGGATAAAAGCTGGATGTAAAGAAAAAGTGAAGCCCATATGGGGAAAAGTGACTGAGAGACTGGGACTTCATTAAGGGATGGAAGGTCATGATGAAGGCAAAAGGAAAACTGTGGGGGAAGAAAACTATAATCAGAGAATAGAACTTTGAATTTCACAATCTTGAAGAGGACACAGTTTTGTGAGATAGTGATGGCTAAGATAAGATGTGACTAGACTGATATACAGTGAAGAAGGGTAGAGAAGGTGGTCCTGAGATTTAAGAAGATTGAGGAATTGTGATGTCATGGTGTTAGAAGTACTATTACAAATACTGAAAGTTCTGGAGATTGATGGCTGAGGAGGGGGTAGAGAGGAAGACCATGAGCCGGATCCTAATCTTTCTTTTTTGTTGTGGTTGTTTTGTTTTTTTCTTTTTTTATTATTAATTTATTTTGATTTATCAACAATCACTTTCATAAGCTTTTGAGTTTTCAGTTTTCCTCCCCTTCCCTCCCTACCTCCCTCCCCAAGACAACACGCAATCTGATATGGGCTATACATATACATTCTTATTAAACATATTTTCACATCAGTGATGTTGTAAGTAAGAATTAGAACTAAAAGGAGAAACCACAAGAAAGAGGAAACAAAACACAACAGAAGAAAAAAAATAGCAAATAGTATGCTTTGATGTGCATTCAAACTCCATAGTTCTTTCTTTGAATGTGGATAGCATTTTCCATCATGAGGCTTTTGGAGATGTCTTAGATCCTTGTATTGCTGAGAGGGGTTAAAGTCTATCAAAATCAGTCATCACTTAATGTGGCTGTTACCGTGTACAACGTTCTCCTGGTTCTGCTCACTTCACTCAGCATCAAACCTTACAAGTCTTTCCAGGTTTATCTGAAGTCTCCCTGTTCATCATTTCTTATAGCCTATATCAGATTGCATGCTGTCTTGGGGAGGGAGGTAGAGAGGGCAGGGGAGAAAAATTTAAAACTCAAAAGCTTATGGAAGTGATTGTTGATAAATCAAAATAAATTAAAAAAGAACTTACAACTTATTAATCACATGTTGTTACTTTCTGTCCTGTTTACCTTTTTATGTCTCTCTTGAGTCTTATATTTGAAGATCAATTTTTCTGTTGAGCTCTGGTCTTTTTATCAGGAAGGTATGGAAGTCCCCTATTTCATTGAATATCCATCTCCTCCCCTGAGAGATCATGCTCATTTTCGCTGGGTAGTTGATCCTGGGTTGTAATCCAAGCTCCTTTGCCTTACGGAATATCATATTCCATGCCCTACAGTCTTTTAATGTGGAATCTGCAAGGTCCTGTGTTTTCCTGACTGTGGTTCCATGATATTTAAATTGTTTTTTTTTTCCTGGCTGCTTGCAGTATTTTCTCTTTGACCTGGTAATTTTGGAATTTGGCTACTATATTCCTTGGCGTTTTCAATTTGGGATCTCTTTCAGGAGGTGATTGGTGGATTCTTTCTATGGCTATTTTACCCTCTGGTTCTAGGACCTCAGGGCAGTTTTCCTTTATGATTTCCTGAAAGATACTGTCCAGGCTCTTTTTTTCATCATGATTTTCAGGTAGACCAATAATTTTTAAGTTGTCTCTCCTGGATCAGTTTTCCAGGTCAGTTGTTTTGTTGATGAGATATTTTACATTTTCATCTATTTTTTCATTCTTTTGTTTTTGTTTGACTGATCCTTGCTCTCTCATAGAGTCATTAGCTTCCATTTGCTCAATTCTAATTTTTAACAAATTGTTTTCTTCTGTTAGATTTTGTACCTCCTTCCCCATTTGGCCAATTGTTTTTTTTAGGGACTTGTTTTCTTCAGTGTACTTTTTTTCCAGTTGGCCAATTGTATTTTTTAAGGATTTGTTTTCTACAGTTAATTTTTGTCCTTCCTTTTCCAAGTTATTGACTCTCTCTTGCATACCTCTCATTTGTTTTTCTATTTTTATTTCTACCTCTCTCATTTGACTTTTAAAATCCTTCTTGAGCTCTTCTAAGAAGGCTTTTTGGACTTCAGACCAGTTCATATTCCCTTTTGAGGTTCCAGATGTGGGTTTGTTGACAATGTTGTCCTCTTCAGAATTTCTGCCTTGATCTTCACTCTTCCCATAATAAGAATCTATCATATGTTTCTTTTTGCTCATGGTGTTTGCTTATTTCCTGGCCTTTAGAGATTGGGCTCTCCTGCTGGGGAGCAGAGGGCACTGACCCAGGCTTCTTGTGTTGGGAGCCTAGGGCCTGGTCGATGGTTTTGTGTGCTGGGTCCTCCAATGTTGGCAGTTGGAGGCTGTAGGATTCTGGCGGTTTATCTAGTGTTAGGCTGGAAACAATATTGGAACTCTACGGGTAGGATTGGGTAGTGTGGCTCCTGGAGATTTCCTACTCACCCAGGCCTTTCCTTTCTTTTGCTTTCTTCAGCTTTCAGATGGATGTTGTAGGGTGTTTATCTGTCTGGGGCCCCTTGGAGCGCTGCTTCCCTTAGTTTTGCTGAGGCTCAGGGAGAGTCAGTTGCTGTAGAATGCCAAGGCACTGGGTAGTTTTCCGAGTCAGTTTCCACCGGTTCCCACACTCTCAATGAGGCACTCAGGGTCCCGGTGTTGGTGTTTGCCTGCTCCACCACCTGGGCTTCACGATCTCCTCCTGGTATGCTAAGTTGGGGCTTTCCATTAGCTTGCCGGGATGCCTCCCGTTCTGTACTGCTCCCCTTCCCCTACAGTAAGAGGGGTCTTTCCAGTTAATCCCTCAAGCTACCTGGGCTATTGGACTGCTGCTCCCCATCTTTCTTCTGGTTCAGCTGTTCCAGGGTTTTTTTCTGGGCTTTCAGGGGATAATAATCCAGATCCTAATCTTTCTAAGGAAGTTGGGAGAGCTACCTGAAGATCACTAGATGAGAACAACTTGAATTTGGAGAAGATAGCAAAAATAGATTTTATGGACTTTGAAGAACAAAGTTATTGAGGGAGAATGGTAGTGTAATACTCTGCAATTAGCAATGGGAGTCAAAGGGTATTCCAGTATCTCCAACTGTCTGGGTCAGTTGTGAAGAGATTTGAAGTATCCACCAATTGAGGGAGTTATTGGGAATGGGTGTCACAAAAAATCAAATATTTCCAATTGTCTGTTGATTAAGTCCATTTGCACAAGTCCCCCATAACTGAAATGCACTCCTTCCCTACCACCACCTCTTAGAATTTCTAGCTTCCTTTAAAACCCAGCTAGAGTTCCATGTCCTACATGAGGCCTTTCCTGATTCCCCCAGATACTAGACACCATTCCCTCTTGCCACACCCTCAATACCTTATATCTTATATATATTTTGTATTTATATGTATACATTTTGTTTCCTGACAATAGAAAGTATCTTGAGGGCAGGAATTGGCTTTGTTTTGTTTTGTATCTCAGTGCTTGGCACATAGTAGGTACTTAATTTTCTACCATCACCTCAAATATGCCAAAAACAAATCCATAATCTCTTCCTCAAAAAATTCCCTATTTCTATTGACAGCAATAGAAATTCTTTAAGAGAATAAGAATTCTCTTAGCTACTCAAGCTTGAAACCTATTAACGTTTTGTTTTCATTCCGTTTCCTCAACAATTGCCTTGTTCCATTGATTTTAGTTTTTTTTTTTTATTTTTGATGGGCTTGTGGTTTAATTCATGTAAGGAACTTCCTCTATCAAAACAGATCAGCAACTCTTCTCTGATAGTCTTAGAAAATTGTCTGAAGAGGTTACATCACTTGGTAGAATCCACAGCTTGTGATATAGGATTTAAACCCAGTTCTGTCCTCCAAGGCCAGTTCTCTACTACACTAATGGTGTCAAACTCAGAAACGGCAGTTATTCAACTGATTCCTGAGGGCTGCATATTGACTTGGAAAACTATCCATTAACATTATGCTTTGTTATGTTGTTTTCATTTTATTAAATATTTCCCAATTACATTTAATCTGGTTCAGGCCATACTTGAGGCTGCTTGACAACTCTGTATTATACCAAGGTGCCTCTCAGTAATACTTTTCTGAGTAATACCGAGTAATAATACCGAGTAATAATTCCGAGTAATAATACTGAGTAAAACTCAGTAATACCTTTCCCCTTTTCCACTCCCATACTGCCTTCACTCAGCTTTTCATTAGACTGTAGTTCATAGACCACATTTCACCTGGATAATTATAATACACTCCACAGTGGTCTCCTTATTTCCAGGCTCTTCCCTTTGATTCATCCTCCATACTGCCAGCAAGGTAACTTTAAGTACTTTTACAACTGTGGAAACAGAGGTTCATAGACTTGCCAAGTCACTCAGCTAAAAAGTGTCAGAACTCTGATTGGAATGGGGATCTGCATTCTTTCCACTATACCCTTCTGCCTTTGCATGAAATTTTCCCCAGGTACAAGAGATTTCTTCTCCCTTTTTGGATCTCTCATATTATCTTGAACCTCTCTCATGTGCTTATCATGACTTATAGTCATTTATATTTTTCCTCTTACAAGAAATAGTGCAAGCTCCATGAAAGTAGGAACCAGGTCCCATCATCTTTGCATTCCCAGCTTCTAGCAGAGAATATTGTACTTAGTATAGGCACTTAACAGATGTTTATTGATTTGCCCTACACACATTCCACGGCTACTGTGAGGATCAAAGGACAGGAAAGAAAGTACTTTACTGTATATCGAAAAGTGGCAGCTAGCTGGAGTAAAGGATAGAATACCGGGCAGGGAGAATCTTGGCCTTGGACAATTACTAGTTCTGGACAAGTCACTTAATTCTGTTTGTCTCAGTTTCCTCATCTGTAAAATGAACTGGAGAAGGAAACAGCAAACCACTCCAGTATCTTTGCCAAGAAAACCCCAAATGGGGTCATGAAGAGTTAGACAGGACTGAAAAAAAATGGCTAAAAAACAAAACAAATATTAAAGTACTATTTGTTATTATTCAAACCAATTTCTTCAAGCATTTGATTCATAAATGGACTCCCTACTCAGAGACCTTTGCATGATACAACTTATTCCTCTTTTTTCTTACCTGCTTTAGATTCCTTGATGTTCTTCATTATGTGAAAGAAAACAGCCTATGTTTGAAGATATAGCTAATTAAGAAATTAATAAACAAAAGAGTATGGCAGCTTGTTTCAAGCTGGGAAAATACTTAGAAGTCCAAAAAAGATAAAAATTAATGATCAGAAGAAGCAGAAACTGCTGATGGTTATCAAAGCTCTCTGTGCCAAAGTTGTATTCAACATACATGGAAAGAGTGTTGGACTTAGAATCAGAAAGATCTTAATTCGAATACTGCCTCAGATACTAACTAGTTCTGAGACCTCACCCTCCACTTAAGTAACTTCTCTGAACTTTAGTTTTTTCTCAGTAAAATGAGGGAAATAGCCTCAGCCTCACAGGATTATCAGAAGCAAATGAGATAATTAAAAAAAATTTGCAAGATAAAAGTGTGACCTATTGATCCCTCTACAATCCCTTCCCCACTTTTCCCCAGCTCCTTTTTTGAATGCTTTTTCTGCTTACAGTTGTGAACATTAAAGTTAAAAAAAAAAAAACCAAACCTTTCTATTCTATTACAGTGTTGATGGTTTCTTCTGTTTAATGTTTATTGGATGTGATTTAATTACCTTCAAGTCTTTATCTGAGTCACATTGGAAGACAACAGGACGAGTCATTCTAAGTAGTGCTAGAATTAAATATTGAACTACACAGAATGGGGACCTGCAAATTCCATTGATGTGGGCAGGAAGTGGTTAATTAAGTCCACGGACAGCTAGCTAGTAAAGACTCACTCAGCCAAGCAGTTCAGGGTTCAGAAAAGTCAGCTAGAAGAGAACAGGAAGCCAGACACTGTGGCAAGATTAGGGAGCAAAAACCTAGGGAAAGGTTCTGGGCAGTAACAGGATTAGGCCAAAGAATTTGGACAGCAAAATACAGTATCTAGGCAAGGGGTTTAGATCCAGGTACCAGCAGCAAGAATGGGGCTTGAAACTGAGCTGACCTCTGAGGCAATGGCTCCTTAAACTTCCTAAAATCACATCTAGCTAGGTTGCCAAAGGGCCTAAGTACACAAATGGGGAAAGTGCACTTACTTGGCTGGAATAGGGAACTGAGGAGACTGGGAGCTGGCAATACCTGTTTCTTATAAACTTGCAAAACCCGATTGTTGTTAGATTTATTTAAGCAGTTTGTAGTTCCATTGTTTGTCAGAATTTTTAAAATGCTTTAAAATAAACTACAATAGCAAATTTGTAATTATTGTATGAAACTATATTTTAAAATTTAAAACACAAACATGTTTGGGGTCATGGAGAGTTGGACACAATTGAAATGACTGAACAAAAATGTGGTAGATCAAACATTCAACTAAATTCAGCAAACATTCACTATGTATACTTTTATGACCTATAATAGGAAGATATATGTTCAGGTAGGATGCAGATTATCAGCAATGACTCACATGAAAGGAGGTATAAAAGAAAAATCAATCAACATCTATTAAGTACCTACTATGTACCAGGCACTGTGCTAAGACATCATCAAGGAAATGTATGATGAAAAAATGAAGGCCAACTGTAATGAAAACTAGGTAAAACAGACGAATTGTCCCAGTATTGCATCGGTATCCATGTAATATTAAAAGACTAAATGAAAGCATTTAACACATTACTCTTCAATGAAAGATTTATAGAAGGACATGGACAAGAATTTTAAAGAATGAGAAGGCATGAGTCATGAAATGGGTCATGATCTATACTGGTAGATGACATAACCACATCAATGAAATCACAGATTTAAGGTATATTAAAACATGACAATTTTATGGACAAAAGCACATTTTATTACTCTTACATTAACAATGAAAGTTTAAATCTGTAAAGCACACTAAAAATTGTACATATTTGATTACTACAAAAGATATAAGTGGAAACTGCTTTGGAGGTAGAAAATTTGTCAGGAGAGGGAATCTCTACCCATTTGACCCTCCAAGTAAAAATGCTTGCATATTAATAAATTGCCACTGACAAAGTTTGGCTTAAAAAATTGTATATATTTTAACATGCTTCCCAAGTCTGACTTTTCCCCTAAGGAAGGAAACAAAATCATGAGTCTTCAAATTTTCTGGAAATGTGTTTCTCTAGCAAAAAAGGCAGGATACTCAACAGTACATGTTATTTAGAAATACAGGATTTGAGTGTAATGAGACATCAGTGATAAATATTTGGTAGTCATCCGCATAGAAGGTTAAAGCCCATCAAATAGAAAAGCTCTCCAAGGAAGAAAGTATGGAAAGAAAAGGGCAGGTGGCTAAGGACAAAGCCTTAGGGAATCCATGTAGTTAGGGATCAAGAAAAAATAATGAAGAAAACAGAGAAATTGGAGAAGCAAAAACCAAAATAATTCTGTTTCCTGGAACCTAAAGCAGAAACCAATCTAGTTTACATTTATCTTTCTTCTTTAACACTTGTCTGTGCTACTCATTGGGTACTTAATTATAGATTGACTGGTTAGGTACATCTTTTAAAATCATTCTTTTGTAATGTTATTCTATTCTTGTATTGCTCTTTAACTTGGTGTGTATTTAGGTTCCTTGTGGCATTTCTACTTCTTTGTATCCTCAAAAGTATCTAGAGTGCCACATAAATACTAGATCCTCAATACTTTATTTTTGTTGAAAATAGAAAGGGACAAGTGTTGTGGGAAATGCTAAGCAAGCTGAATACCATGCCTCCAATCTCCTTTAACCACAGTTTGCCCTAAAGCCTCTCTCATTTTAACAGGGAGAACCAGACTTGATCCCAATTTGTTAACATTAAGTCCCCTGCCATACAAACACATAGACACACACACAATAACCTGAGTACGAGTCCTGCTTCTGACATGTAAGAGCTGTGCGTGACTTTGGGCAAGGCTCCCAGACAACTAAAATTCACAACTGCAGACCACTTGCCATCTGCAGTGATAGCAAGTTGCATCAGCCAGATCACTGCCCCAATGAAATCACAAGTCCAGACAACACACACACACACACACACACACACACACACACACACGTGCCCTTTCTGGATTTATAGTTCTGAAGAGAAGGCAACCAACTATACAAAGAATGCCGCATTTAGATTTTGAGTTAGTTTGTCTATGAAAAGATCAAGCATTCAGCAGAGAAATTATCAGAAGCAATGAACTTGCCTCCTGGACATACAGATAGTCTCTGTTCTTCTACAGACACTTATTTATGTGGACAAAGAAAAGAGGTTAAAAGAGGGAGGAGGTACACTGAACTCTAGAGCTGTTTGGTGATTAGCGGACAAATGTTTTGCTTACTCCGTAACAAAAATTGTGCAAAAATATGCTATAGGGCAGCATATTTAGATATTCAGATATTGTTGTACCTTGCACAAGGTTCCATAGTCAAGGGGATTACAGAAAACGGTAGAGGTCAGGAGATTCCATCAAGATGGGCTAACAGCTTGTGGGAGAAGGAAGGAACAAGATGTCTGTCACAGTACCTTGTTAATGTTACAAAAGGTATAGTGCTCCTGGTCTCAAATCAGAAGTCTGACATGCGACTTCCAAAGTGGAACTCCTTCACTGGAGTCAGAGTTGAGAGACGACTCTGACCTTCGCTATTTGTCCCAGCACCCCTAATCTATCTGGTTCTCCGTTCAGTCACACTGTTCATACCAGGCTGATTACACCACTTACCTTCCTCTGAGTGTGATACCTCAGTTGTTTACAAAGAGTATCCTAAGATTAACAAGCAGAATCAGCATAAAGAACGTATTGTCTTCAAAATGATGCTGACAAAAATGTCAGTAGAACATGTACTTTGAGATATTTTTATAGTAGTGATGAATTTACCCTGAATCACACACATTGCTTTATCCCGTTTCTCTAGTTCATTCATTGTTTACTGAGATCCAACCAACCACTTAGAGCTGGATGACAACTACCAAGGATTAGGAGCCCATGACCAGGTTAATTGGTCCATATCAAGGATCAAAGCTATAATCCTGGTTTTACTAGTTTCATGCTATAATTAGGTTAATTATGATAAATGCAAAGCAAATGGTTCTCCAGTTATTTGATGCTATATACAATAAAGTATCGAAAGTTCCTTGACAACTTTCTAACAGCTAAAGGATTACATGACCCTATATTCCTGGGTGAGTAAGGCTGATTGTCTTATAGCAAAAACAAACAAAAAAGCTTGTAGTCATGTACCTTCATAAAATCTGAAGTGGCATAAATGAATAGTTTCCCAATCCCCTTTGAACCAGGAGTAAGGCCTGTCCTAAGAAAACTATAAAACTGGCAACCATCTTCAGTGATAATTGTCCACCCTAAGTACCCATCATCCCAGTCCTGCTCTTCGGCTCAATTTTCTTAAATTATCCCTAATGCCCAAATACCTCCTTTATTTCATTCCTTTGAGGCCAAGATGTCAATTAGCTTAAATGGTCAATTAATTCATATGAAGGGCTTACAGGGACCTTCTACTAACTTTTTGAGGACAGTCGTCTTTCTCCTGCCTTTATATCACTCATTAGTCCTAGAAACGGTAGAAAAGTAGAGAAGGCATATTTTTTTTGGTGAGAAGGTGAGGCTGCTCATGTCCCTTTAAAGTACAGCTGACTTCAACGTAGCACCTGACTCTAAGACAGATGTACTTCTATGCCCCAAAGAGCTTGTCAGTGGATAATTAAAAGGAGTAAAATAAGGACATAGCCTTCCCTAACATTTTTTCCATCACAGAGATGTGATGATGATTATTAATATATGCCTCACATTTACATAGAATTTTAACTTTTCAAAGCACTTCACAATAACCCTGCAAAGTGGGCATAGAAGATATCCTCAATTGACAAATGAGAAAATTAAGGCACACGCACAATTAAACAGGCACATACAAAAATAATTTGCATTCTCATTGCAATTGGCATCAAAGTAGGACATTAGCTGTCTCTGTGTTCTGACAACGTTTTGTGTTTCAGATGTAGATAAATGCTCAATCAAGCCTGTAGCTCTTACTGGCATTGGGCATATACTGGCTGCTCTGGGAGGAGGGATGGCAAAAACTCTTCCCGACTCTAACTTGTCCTTACTCAGCAAGTCTGCTCTTGTTCTATTCCTGCTCTCCAGCTGACTGAGCTAGTTTTAAATAAAACAGTCATTTCTGAAAACTTTCTAAGCAGCACATCCCTCTGGCTCATAGTAGAATAGTACTCTTGTCAGAACAATCTAGAAATATATTTCCCCAGTGCCTGAATAAAAAGGCCTGGATTTATTTGTACAATCTGTTTATGGCTCTTTTGACACCAAAAATAAACAAGTAAATATGTAGTCATTATTTCTCATTGTAAAACACAGTTTTTAACTCATTTCACAGTACATTTATGAGACTTCTAGATTCATTTTCTGCAGTTCAAACTCATTCTGCTGAGCCTAAATGTTAATGCTAATAAATCAATCCCCTAAGTATCAAGGCCTCTGACATTTATTTTTTAATAGCAAGAAATAATAAAACATATTTATCCCATTTTCACTTACATGGTTCAATTATCTTGTATTTTATAGAGGCACATTTATGAATATTTTCTTACTGTAAAAAAATGTCTAAAATTTCACTGTTGTTTAAGATTCAGGTCATATTTCTCTAACCAGATGATCCAGAGATTTTCTACAAAGTGATACAAACTCGCTGTTAAGCCTAGATGAAGTGCCTGTTAAATTACACATATGAGGGTACTATTTAGTGATAGGGAATGGACCTGTGATCTCAATGATTTTGGAATTCCAAGAAAGGAACTCATTCTACCAAAGCAAGTTGGTACTTTCTCTGCAACTTCATCCCCCTAGAAGGGACAGCTAGGTAGCACAGTGGATAGAGCACTGGCCCTGGAGTCAGGAAGACCCGAGTTCAAATCCAGCCTCAGACACTTACAAGTGACTTGGCAAGTCACTTAACCCCAAATGCCTTTAAAAAAAAAAAAAGTTTCCTAGAATATTGACCCTGGGTCAGTATGAATCAGAGGTAGGACTTGAATCCAAATCTTCCTGGCTCTAAGGTCAGCTCTCCGTCCACTATACAACACTGTTAATCAGCATCTTAAGAGCTACTCCCCATAAACATTTAACCAAAATTATACTAACTTAAAAGAAGTGAGATAACGTGTCTCTTTAATTCATTCATAGAATTGAGTAATTCAATGAGAAGACAAACTTGAAGCAACATAAAACAATCTGTTATCCAGGCCTTTAAAAGTAGTAGTTAGCTGCTCTTCTATTGTTCATATTCGTCCTATAAAAGACAAAATATAATAATTAGGCATATAGGAAGTAAAATTAACTACATTCAATCATACCAAAAGAAAGTCACCTTGCATCAGATTCATCCAACCTGACATTAATTCTCAGCATGATACAGTGGAAAAGAACACTGATTCGAGTCAGAGGACCTAGGTTTAAATCTCACCTCTGTGTATCCTGGGGTAAATCACTTAACCTCTCTGGGCTTCAATTTCCTCATCTGTAAAATGAGGGGGTAGGACCAGATGGCTCCTGCAAACACTTCTAGCTACAGTCTCTGACACTGGTATTAAGAGATATTAAGGGGGAAAGTATGCTGGCTGCCCTTAACATCAACCTCAAAAGCTTAAAAATATGACCTAACCTTTCTGACAGAAGCCATCTTATTTCTAAATATTAAAACCGAAAACCTTTGCTATCGATACTTAATTCATACCCCCTCTTAAGCTCTATGTTCCAGCCAAACAAGACCACTCAGTGGTTCCCATCCATAGCCAAGACACTTTCCATGCCTTTGCTCATGTTGTTACCTATGCCTTCTAGTCTTCACCTCCATCTCTGAATTAGTTTTTTAAATGGCTTTATTTTTTAAACTATTTTTACAAGCAGTTGTTTTTCTCCAACCTTCAATAAATAGTCATAGTTCAGCAAAACAAATCCCTGCATTGGCCATGTCCAAATATAGATTTTAAGTCCATCACCATCCTGACAGGACATGGGTGGCATGATTCATTCTCAGTCCTCTGGACTTCTTCCTCTGACACTCTTCATATCATCATTTATGGTACAATAATAGGCCATTAAATTTATATACCACAATTTACTTAGCCATTCCCCAATAGGTGGGCAACCTCTTAGTTTCCAGGTGGGGGTACTATGAAAAGAGTTGCTACAATTGTTTGTATGTATGAGTCTTCAATGGCCTAGTAACGGTATAGTTGGATCAAAGAATATGTCCAGTTTGGTAACTTTGGGGGCATAATTCCAAATTGTTTTCCAGAATGGTTCAACTAATTCGCTGATCTACCAACAATGCATTGATGCCTATTTTTCTACAGCCCCTACAACATGTCATTTTTCTCATCATCTTTGCCAGGCTGATGGGTGTTAGGCAGAGCCTCAGAGTTGTTATAATTTCCACCTCATTAATTACTAGTGATTTGGAACATTTTTTCACAAGGTGTTATATTTCTTCCTTTGAAAACTGCCTGTTCATATTCTTTGACAACTTGGTTATTGGGGAATGGTTCTTAGTCTCATAAATTTGAATCACTTCCTTATATAACTTGGGTATGAGACTTTTATCAGAGAAACTTACCACAGATATTTTTTCTAGTTATGTTTCCCTTCTAATTTTCACTGCATTAGGTTTGTGCAAAATCTTGATAGTATATAATTAAAATTGCCCATTTTTCTGTGATCCTCTCCCACTTGTTCAGTCATAACCTCTTCCTCTGTCTATAAATATGAAAGGCAAATTCCATGCTCTTCTAATTGGTGATGTCATCCTTTATGTCTTAAGCCACGGATCTGTGGTAACCGTGAGATAGACTTATAGCTAGTTTTTGCCAGACTGCTTTCCAATTTAACAAACAGATTTTGTCAAATTGTGAGTCCTCTTTCCAGTAACTAGGGTCTTTGAATGTATTCAATACTACGTTACTAAGTTTGTTTGCTACAGTACGTTATGTACATGATCAGTTCCATTGATTGACATATCCCTAGACCAGTACTAAACTGTTATTACTGTTTTGTAGATCTGGTACTGCTATGCCCCCTTTCTTGCCACATTTTTAAAAATTATTATCCTTGCAGTTCTCAGCCTTTTGTTCTACCATTCATTGTTGTTCAGTCATGTCCAATTCTTTGTGACCCCATTTGGGGTTTTCTTGGCAAAGATATTGAAGTAGTTTTCCATTTCCTTCTCCAGTTCATTTCACAGATGAGGAAACCAAGGCAAACAAGATTAAGTGACAGGCCCAATACTCAGGAAGATGAGCATTCCTGATTCCTAGCCCAGTGCTTTCTCCACCACAATACCTAGCTGCCCTCATTCCATAATAAGAATTTCATTATTATTTTTTCTAACTTTATAAAATAACTTTTTGGTAAAGCACTCATCAAATGTACATAGTACAATCATTTCTATTATATTGGCTCAACCTACCCATGTGCTAGTCCTATTTCTCAAATTATTTTGTTCTGCCATAATTTCTGTAGGGTTTTACACTTGGATTCATGTGGTTCCTGGATATATTTGGGTATTTACACTCCCAAATATTTCATACCATCTGTAGTTATTCTGAATAGAATTCCTTTTTTTAGCTCTTCCTGATGGATTTTGTTGGTAGGCATTTTGATAATATGTATGGATTTATTTTTTATACTGCAATTTTGCTGGTTATTGTTTGAATTAACTTTTTGGTTGACTCTTTAGGATTTCCTAAATAAACTGTCATCGGCAAAAAATGATTTTTTCCCTCTTTTTCCTTATACTTAGTACTTCAATTTCTATTTCTTATCTTATCGCTATCATTAACATTTATCAGACTATGTTAAATAGTTAAAGGTGACAATCAGCATTCTTTCTTTACTCTTGATCTTACTGGGAAAACTACTGACTTTTCTACATTACATTATGTTTGCTTTTCATTTTAGATGGATATTATTTACTAAATTAAGGAAAGAACTATTTCTATGCTTTCTAGTGTTTTTTAAACAGAAATGGGTGTTGAATCATGTCAAAGGATTTTTCCACCTCTGTTGAAACAGTAATATGGTTTTTATTGTTTATATTAATAACATGATTTATGTTTATAGTCTTCATTACATTGAACCAACCCTGCCTTCCCGAAATAAACTCAACCTAGTCATAGTATATAATCTTTCTAGTATGTCAGCAAATTATTAGTATTTTATTTAAAAGTTTTACATTGGTGTTTACTAGGGATATTGGTCTATGGTTTTCTTTTACTTTGTCTCTCTGGTTTCAGTATTAAAAACCATATTCATATTCACAGAAATAAATTGGAAGGATGCCTTTATCTCCTATAATTGTAAATAGTTTTTATAATATTGGAATTCATTGTTTTTTAGATGTTTGGTAGAATTTACTTGTAAATCCATCTGGTCCTAGAATTTCTTTCTTTGGGAATTCATTTATGGCTTGTTCAATTTCTTTTTTCTGAAACTAGGTTATTTAAACTATTTCTTCTTTGTTGGTCTTATACGGATTAACAAATTTTATATTTCTGTAAATATTCATTTCCTCTAAATGATTGATTTTATTATCATATAACTGAAAAAATTAGTTTCTGATTAATTTCTTTCATTTCTCCTTCAATTGTTGTAAATGCTCCTTTTTCATTTTTGATGTAATTTGGTTTTCTGATTTTTTTTAGCAAACTAGTCGATTTTTTTAATCACTTTTTTCCTTTAAAAATTGCTCTTATTTTCATTTATCAATTCAATCATCCTTTTAATCTCTTAATTTTCAGAATTTCTAAATTATTGCTTATAGGGGATTATTCAAGTTTTTTCAGTTGAATGCCCAATTCATTGACTTATTTCTTTTACTGATTAAAGCACTTAAGAGATATTCATTTTTTTTTCCTCTGAGATGCTTTAGTTGCATACCCTAAGCCTTAGGGCCTAACGCAGGCCTACATAGGCTGCTTGTAGCCCACCAAAGCAACCCACAGGCTGAAAGTTGTGTAGGCCTAGCCTAAGGTTTTGTAGGTTGTCTTATAATTGTTATATTCTTTGATGAAATTTTCTATTTTTTCTATAACTCGTTCTTTAAACCAACAATTTTTAAAATTGTTATTTAATTTCCAATTATTTTTTAATTTTTTCCTTGAGGGTCCTTAATTGAATATAATTTTTATTGAACTGTATCAGTAAACTACATATTTGGTACTTTTGCTTTTCTGCATTTTTATAAGGATTTTATGCCTCTAATATATGGTCAGTTATTGTAAAGGTGCCATGTGCAACTTAAAAGTACATACATTCATCTCTAATATTAATTAGTAACCACCAGGAATCTATCATCTCTAATTTTTTGAAGTTCTATTCAGGTCCTTAATTTCTTTCTTGTTTATCTTTTGGTTATATTTGTCTAGACTTGCAAGTGGTACATTGAGATTCTCCACTATTATGGTTTCACTTTTTCTCTTTCCAAATCAATTAATTTTTCCTTTAAGTGTTTGGATGCTATGCTATATGGTGCATATAAATTAAGTACTGATATTGATTTGTTATCTATGGCACATTTAAGTATAATGTAATCACTCTGCTTATCTCTTTTTAAGTGACTTTTTACTGTAGGCTTTTGTTTTGAGTTCAGTTGAAGCATAATTTTGCTCCAATCCCTCATTTTAATTCCATGTGAATCTTTATGTTTTAAATATATTTCTTATAAGCAACATATTGTTGCATTCTATTTTCTACGCCATTCTGCTATTCTCTTTTTTTTTTTTAAATGGCTGAATTCATCCCCTTCACATTCATGGTTTTGATTGATAATTATGTATTTCCCTCCATGTTGACCTCTTGTATTTCTTCCTCTCTGCTCCCATCCCTCTGTTTACAAAGAAAAAGCAGGTAGAGTAAAACAGAGAGAGTTTGTGTAACACTTGAGATCTATACATAAAGCAGCCTGTTTCTGCTCTATTGCAGCTTTTCTCTTCCCCTTGCCTCACCCCTAATCCCAAAATTTTACTCTTTTTCCTTTCAATTTTTGCTTCCAGATATTCCAATAATTCTTGGATTATCTCTTCTTGAGCTGTTTTCCAGGTCAGTTTTAATATTACATCTTATATTTTCTTCTGGGGTTTTTTTTTTCAGTTCTGTGATTTTGTTTTAATATTTCTTATTGTCCCATTCTCAGGATGTTCAGTTCCTGGCTCAGGTTTTCTTCTTCTCTTCTAAGGAATCAGTTTTTCTTGATATTTTTCCCCTTCAGCCATCCCATTTTATATCTTTTGTTTCATTCTTCCCAATAGTTCTTACTGTCCTTGTGGCCAGGATTTTTTTTTCTCCCAGGATTAATTTGTATTTGTTATGGGGTCACTTTCTTCCACAGTGTTTACCTCCTGGTATCTCTCAGTCTAAGACTGAGACTTAGACTCTAAAAATCTCCTCCCTCATCATGTTCAGTGTGTTCCATAGTTTGCTTACCTGTGCCTGGGTCAGGCTCCACTCCTGCACCCCTAAAATGGAGGGTAGATCCTACCTGGTCCCAAGTGTGATGGCCAAGAACAGGTCCCTCCTTCAAGAGCCTCTAGGGTTGTTGTGGGCTATGTTCTTCCGAGGCTGGCCCTCATGCCACAGGGGTCTGAGATCACCCTCTGCACTTGACTCTGCCTGAAGCTGCCTCCTGTTGTTGGGCTCAGGGCTTCAGGGTATGGAGCCCTTCTCCTGCCACTGTGCTCTGGGTTATGCTGGACCTCTCCAGTTGCCTTAGGATTGCACCATGCTTTGGACTTGTCTACTTCAGGGTTCTTGACAGATTCCAGTGGTCATTCTGTGCACTGTATACTGAATAGAAGAGTCTACAAAGAATTCTCCTTATTTTTCCAGTTAATGATCCGTTTTTAGCTTTTACTGAAGTAGGGGAGAGGAGGGATTTGTCTTCTTCTAGGTCCTATTATGCCGTGCCATCTTCCCACAGCCCTCTACTTCTGAATTCCTAACTAGCTCCAATGCACCTCCTCTGTGAAGCTTTCTCTGATCATTCTAGAATATGACCTTTCACCTGTACTCTCACATAACACTTTGACACATACTTATCACATCATAATAATATATGTTTTTACTATATAATAAATATACTTGTCATAAATTTTATTTACATGTATATATAGACATATATTTACATAGCTATTTGTAATATAATCCTATTTAACTAAGTTCCATAAGAGTAACAATATAGGTTTGACAGCTATAATGATGAGAACTTAATTGAATTTTCTTTTTCCCCAAGTGCCTAGTACACAGGCTTGTGCACATGGCAAACATTATATCTGCAGAAGTGAATTATATCATGAGCACTCAGAAAAGAAAATGGTGAACACTAAGAATTGGCATGGATTTCCTAAGTGTAATTCATGTCAAAACTAACCTAATTTTCTTTTTTTTTTTGGTGAGGTTATTGGGCTGGTAGGCAAATAGAATAATGTAGATAGTGTATGTTGACTTCATCAAGGCATTTAACAAAGTCTCTCTCTCTCTCTCTCTCTCTCTCTTTTTTTTTTGGCAAGGCAATGGGGTTAAGTGACTTGCCCAGGGTCACACAGCTAGTAAGTGTCAAGTGTCTGAGGCCAGATTTGAACTCAGGTCTTCCTGAATCCAGGGCTTGTGCTCTATCTACTGTGCCATCTAGCTGCCCCAACAAAGTCTCTTACAATAGCCCTGTGAATATCATGGAGAAATGTGGGTGATCATATAGTCAAAGGAATTTTTTTATGATATCCTTGTAGATATGATGTACAAATATGAATGGGATGAAAGTCAGTCAATTAGCACTTACTAAGTACCTGCTGTTTGCTAGGCAGTGTTCGAAGGGCTGAAAAGGAAAAAACAGTCCTTGTTCTCATGAAGCCAACAGCCTAATAGAGGAAACATGTAAACAACCGTGTACAGACAAGATATATACAGGATAAATTCAGAGTAGTCTCCAAGGGAAGGCACTAACATTAAGGACCGGGAAAGGCTAAGTAGATCTGAAAGTAACTGCAGAGAGGTGGTAATTGAATAGAGACCACCAAGTAAAACAGTATAGAGGGAGAAGAGCCCTAGGCACCCTCATTGGAAATGGGCAGGACATGGATGAAGATTCAGCAGAGAAGCCAGAAAAGGAGCAGTCAGACAGGCAGGAGGAAAACCAAGAAGGAGTAGTGTCACAAAAACCTAGAATGAGGAAAGTAGAGAGGAAGGCGGTAGACAGTGTCAAAAGCTACAGAGAAGTCAAGGATACAGATTGAGAAAAGGTGATTAGAACTGGCAATTAGGAGATTAATCTCCCTGGCCTTGGGTGAAAGAGATCAGAAGTTACACTATAAACAGTTAAGTAGAAAAGAAAGAAGGTGGAGGCACCTACCTTGGTGAGATTCCCTTCTTGAGAAGTTTGGGTAGGAGAGATATAGAACAATAGCTAGAGAGAATGGATGGTTCATTTGAGGGTTTTTAAAGGATGAGACACATAGGCATATTTACAGGCAGTAAGGAAGAAGCCAACTAACAGGTACCGACAGAAGATTAGGGATGATAGAGGAGGCAATCTGGAGAAGACAGAATGGAATGGAATCACTTGTGCATGTAGGGGGTTTGCTAATTTAGCAAGAAGGGTTACCTCTTATGTGAAACAGGAGTGAAGGAAGAAATAATGGCATCACATCTGAGTGATGTGAGATAAGGAACAGGGAAGAAAAGGAAGATCTCTGCAAATGACCTAATTTTTTTTAGTGAAATATGAGGCAAGGTTCTCATCTAAGGGTGGACAACTGGGAGCTATGAGAGGTTAGGTTCAGTCATTTTTGGTCATATCAACTCTCCATGGCCCTATTTGGGGTTTTCTTGGCAAAGATACTAGAGTAGTTTGCTATTTCCTTCTCCAGCTCATTTATAGATGAGAAACTGATGCATATGGGTTAAGTGATTTGCCCAGGGTTACACAGCTAGCAAGTGTCTGAAGCTGAATTTGAACTCAGGAAGAGGATTCTTCCTGACTCCAGGCCTAGCACTCTATCCACTGCTCCACCTAGCAGGGTTTGGAAAGATGAATTGATTAGGGAGGTATAAAATGCTTGCCTTGCCACAGTGAGGGCCCAGATGAGATTATGTAACATAAACTCATAGTGGACCCAGTCAGCACATTTTTGTGATTTTCTCCAGCTTTTTTTTTTTTTAGTAGTACATAAATAGGAATGAAGGCAAGGGACTCAAGATTAGAGGATTAACAAGTGTAGTTGGGTACAAGGGTAGCATGGGGTAGAGGGATCAGAGGTCATAATACAGATGAAGAACACAGTTTGGGTGGCAAGGCAGGGAAAGAGGTGGAATGAAAACAGATTATAACCAGATAAAAGAACTTCAGAGTTCATGAACATGGATGTGGAACACTTGTAGGTGATGGAAAGATCAAGCGAATAATCATCTCTGTATGAAGCTGAGGTAGGGCAGAGGAGTAGTAGGTTGTGTGAAATTAGTAAGCTAAGGAATTGGGAGGTTAGGTATTTGAGGGAGTGTCAATATGTACACAGTAAATCCCCTAGTCTGAGGACAGGTGTTAAGGAGAAGAGAAAGACTGTGAGCTAGGCACCGAACTCTCTGAGGAAGGAAGGAGAGTGTCCAAAGGAATATGGACAACAGCTCCCAGAATCTTGATACATATGGGCCATACATAGAGATTGGAGAGATTACTGAGTGACAGAGGCAAAGGAAGGACCTGGAAGTGGCAGTGAGAAGCAAGGAGTAATTCACCTCCCCTGCCTCTAGCGGGTTGGCAATGAGGGGTGGAAAACATGTATGAGTAAGAGAGATACGATGCTAGGAAGAATAGCTGAGTCCTCAGAAGGGAGCCAGATCTCATGGTGGACGGACAGAGAAAGGAGAAAAGATCTAAGATAAAATTTAGTTTGTCACCTAATATAGAGGCCTTCCAGAGAGCATAGAAGAATGGTTGGGTGGCTTGAAAGCTGAAGGTTTGAGGTTGGGTTGAGGAAGATGAGAATCAGGGAAAGAACAGTGGTGGATAGAGAGCAGGGTTTGAACAATAGCATCCTGGGGTTCAGAATAATGGGGATAGAGTGGCTATGACAGGGTGGAAGCATGTTAATCATTGAAAGGGAAGTGAAGGGAAGAGAATAAGCATTTTTATAGCCCCTACTATGCACCAGGAACTATGTTAAGTGCTTTTACAAATATTAGAATATTTGATCCTTACAACAAGCCTGAGATGTAGGTGCTGTTCTATCTCCATTTTACAATTTTTACACAATTGAGGGAACTGAGGCAGGCAGAGGTTAAGTGACTTGCCTAGGGTCACACAGCCACTAAATGTCTGAGGATGCTTTTGAACTCAGCTTTTCCTGGCTCTACGCCCACTGCTCTATCCACTGTGCCACCTTAGCTGCCTCACTGAAAAATGAATTCATGTAGGTTATTATTGTCCATATGGAAATTTGGACTCCAGTGATAGATAATCAAATAAATCTGTAACTGAGTGAACCACCATACCCAAAGAGCGCTGATTAAAGGATTAGTGTCAGCCTAGTGAGAAGCCATAGGGCTCTGCATTTGAATCTGTTCTGTTCAACCCTTTAATTAATGGCTTGAATGAGAAAGTAGAAGGCATGCTTTTCAAATATGCAGAAGACAGAAAGTTGGGAGGGATGGTTAATGAGGTAAATGTCAGAATCAAAATTCAAAAACATTTGGACAGGTTAGCATGATGAGCAGAAACTAAAATGATATAATGTGAAGTCCTACAATTAAATTGAAATAATTATACAAACACAGGAATAGGGAGGAAGAAACTTTATATGAAAAAGACCTAGGACTTTTATTTGGATATCAACTCAATATGAGTCAATGGTGTGATGGGACTGCCCAACATACTAACATAATTTTAGGCTATTGGAAGTATATATATGAAAGGAGGGAGTTAATGGTCCCATCCAATTCTGTAATGGTCAAATGGTATTTGGAATACTGTGCCAACTTCTGGATGAAACATTTTAGAGGAATATTAACAAACCAAAGAGAATACAGACGTGGGTGACCAGGATAGGTCTGGAAACTATCATATAAAGAATAACCAAAGAAACTGGGAATGTTTAAACTGGAAAAGAGAAGACTTGGGTAGGACAAAATCACTATCTTCAAATACTTGAAAAATTGTCATCTGGAAGTGGATTAGATTTATTTTGCATAGTTCTACAAGGGAACAAGAATGATTGATGAGAGTTTAGGGAAGACTATCATATCAACAGAACCTTAACAGGTAGATCCATTTCAAAACAGAATGGGCTACCTTGCAGAATAGCTAGCTACCCACCACCTTGAAGTATTTAAGCAAATGATGCCATCTGTTAGGGATGTTGTACAGGCAACTGGGTTGGAAAATGAACTACATGGTCTCTAAGGTTCCTTCCAATTTTAAGATTCTATGATTCTAGGTTCAGTAGTTTAGTTATTTTTCAGTTGCATATAACTCTTTGTGAACCCACTTGGGGTTTTCTTGGCAAAGATGCTGGAGTGGTCTGCTATTTCCTCCTTCACCTCATTTTACAGATGAGGAAACTGAGGGAAACAGTGTTAAGTGACATGCCCAGAGTCAGCACAGCTAATAAATGTCTGAGGTCAGATATGAACTTAGATCTTCCTGACTCTAGGCCAACTGCTCTATCTACTGCCCTACCTAGCTATCCCACGATTCTAGGTAAATGTACTCAATAATAAGTGTTAGAATTTTTAAAAAATTCAGTTGGTTGTGACAGCCTGTCTCTTCCACAGTACAAAAATCTAGATATGATTTAGGATTCAACATGTATAGGAGAGAAGTTCATAAGGCATAAGGATGTTCTTATATTGATTTATATATTTTTAAACTTCTATTTGACGACAAAAAGTGTAGAGAAATTAAGAATATTTTTGATGAGAGTGAAAAAGGAGAGTGTAAAAGTTGGCTTGAAGCTTAACATAAAAAAATTAAGATCTTGGCAAATGGTCCCATCATTTCCTGGCAAATAAAGGAAGAAGCAATGGAAGCAGTGTCAGATTTTATATTCTTGGCCTCAAAGATCACTGCAGACAGAGACTGCACCCATGAAATTAAAAGATGCTTGCTCTTTGGAAAGAAAGCTATGACAAACCTGGACAGCATAGTAAAAAGCAGAGACATCACCTTGCCAACAAAGGTCCATATAGTCAAAACTGTGGTTTTTCCAGTAGCAATGTATGGCTGTGAGAGTTGGACTATAAGGAAAACTGAGCACCACAGAAATGATGCTTTCAATTGTGGTTCTAGAAAAGATTTCTGAAAGGCCCTTGGATAGCAAGGGGATCAAATCAATCAATACTTAAAGAAATTAAGTAAGGCTACTCACTGGAAAGTCAAATATTGAAACTGAAGCTTAAATACTTTGGCCACATAATGAGAAGATGGGATTCATTAGAAAAGACCCTGATACTGGGAAAGATTGAAGGCAAAAAAACGGGACCAAAAAAAAGAGGATGAGAGGGATAGATGGTGTCATGGAAACAATCAACATGAACTTAGATTCTGAGAGACTGTGGAGGATAAAGGGTCCTGGTGTCCATGGGATCACGAAGAGTTGGACACAATGGAGTGAATGAACACAACAATAACCTCTTATTTTAACAAGTATTTTAAAAGACGTAACAGGTCACATTTTGAATTTATATGCAAATAAGTCTAATAACTTCTGCCCATCCCCAAAGCTCATGGGGATGCTTGTCTGCAATATAAAATTGTTACCATACCAGGCTTGCAATATAAGACTGAAACTCAATCACTGCTCATCTCAAGCTCAAGAATGAATGCTACAGGAGCAGCTAGGTGGCACACTGGATAGAACACCCGGACTTGGAGTCAGAAGGACCTGTGTTCAAATTTGGCCTCAGACACATAACACTCACTAGCTGTGTGATTCTGGGCAAGTCACTTAACCCCAATTGCCTCACCAAAAAAAAAAAAAAAAAAGAAAAAAGTAAAGAAAGAGGAAAAAAAAGAATGTTACAGCAGCATGGAACAGTGAAAAGAACATTGACTATAGCGTCAAAGGAGCTGGGTTCAAATCCCACCTCTGAGGCTTACTACCTATGTGATACTGGGTAAATCACTTAACCTCCCTAAGTCTCAATTTCCTCATCTGCAAAATGTGGGGGTCAAATTAAAAGGCCTCTGAGGTCCCTTCCAATTCTAGATCATGATCCTATTAGCCATCTCTAAAAAGAAAAAAAAAGGAACTATCTGTTCTTGGGGCAAACTTGTCCACCAATTTTTATAAAAGGTAGGGAAGAAATAACTTTAAAATATGAAACAAAGCAAAATATATTATTTACCTGTGATAAGTGTTTTTCACTTGTGTGTCTGGATTAGATGAAAAAAGAAAAGAAACTGTTTAAAAAAAGAGAATAATTATATAATAATGTGTTAATGTAGTTCAATACCCAAAAAAGCAAATAAAATAAAATGAAAACCTGAGTTGTTCAGTACTGCCAAATAAGCCTGCAATAAAATTCTTAAATCTTAAGATTTTCCAATTTTCTAAATACAAAATTGTCAGGATCATTATTTTTCAAAACTTTAGATTCATATTATCTTTATATTTTATTAATTATTTGAAAAGGCTCAGATCAGAATTATATAAGTGACAGATTGGGGTTAAGGTGCTTTTTTGGTTTGGCTTTTGCATTTTGTTAAGATGAAAAACAAAAGAAAGCACTGAGGCTAATCACCTTTTCAAAGAAAAAAGTCTTTTGCTAACAATGAAGTTGTTTTAATTAAATCTTAATTTGCTTTATTTGCTTTATTGTACCTTGTATCATCTTCTCCAGTCTGTGTTGTAACATTCCTAGATGTTGAGAAAAATAGTAAAAGCAAAATAATTACACATTTTGCAGAATACTTCCTTACATTACAGCATTAAGATAAGTTGAATACAAATCTACCATTACAATGCTAATTTTAAAATTCACTCTATCTTCTTAGAGCATTTTTGTATTCTTAAGTACATGATAAGTGAACATTTGTGTTTACTGCACAGAGTGTATAAACATGAATTTATAAAAAGAAAGGAGATGAGCCTTATTTAGCTAAAATTAACACTGCTAACATTATTACTAATGCATTTCCAATGAAGCAAAAGAAATGATAATTATAGTTAGTCCTGTTCAGACTAATGCACTGAAGCACTTTTAAAAAATAAAAACAGAAAATCTCCCCAAAATAATAAAGTACAACAAAAATATCTTTTTTGGCTGGTAAAACTCAGGCTTAAAATATTCCATACAAAAATTCAAACCATTTTTTTTACCCTTTGAACAGCTAAATTATAGTTTTCCCTCATATAAATTAGCAATAAAGTTGTTGTTTTTCTGTTTTTGCCTTTTTTTTTTCCAAGAAAAAGAACAGTACAAATCTTAAGAGATAGAAAGATTATTTGAATAGGTAACTGGAGCTCAATCATTTTATAGTTTATTAAAGTAACTCCAGAAATGTTAAAAACTGTTGTGAATGTGTCTTGGGTTCATTTTAAATTCATTTCAGGTTTGCCTATTGGTAATACCATCTAATTAGAAATGCTATTTTCCCTCTGAAATAAGCATTATCTAGTATTAACTCTCTCTTTTTAGCAACAGTAACGTACTAATTTTCTTCAGTGTTAGCTATTTCCTGTTTAAATCAGACATGGTGTTTTCTTTTGCAATGTGGAAATACGTTTTGCATGATTTCACATGTATAATCAATATAATATTGCTTGCCTTCTCAAGGGATGGGAGAGGGGTAGGAGGAGAGAATTTGGAACTCAAATTTTTAAAAAATGAATGTTAAATTCTTTTTTTGCATATAATTGGGAAACAGTTAATAAAGATAAATAAAAATATATTAAAATACACACAAAAAACTCCGCCATGTTCAATCAAGACTTACAACATTATTTTTATCTGACAAATGTAAAATGAGTTTTCTATAATGATTTCTTAGAAAACAAGTTATTCTCAAAGATGGAGATGAATGAATATGTACATATATCTTTTTCAGTAGATACAATTCATTTGACAAATATTAAGCGGCTACTATGTGCAAGGGACAGTGTTAGGATCTGGGGATTCAAAGATAAAATAGTCTCTGACCTCAATGAGCTTACGGAGGGTTAAGTGTGGAGGACACGCTATATACAAGAAGAAAAAAAAAAACACAAAGAATGAAACACAAAGAATCACAGGAGCAAAGAGGAGCTTCAGACAAAGTGCTTAAGGAAAATTTGCAGAGGGAAAAAATACCATGGGCGGGGGAGTGGGGACGGGATCAGTAAAGGCTTTTTTAAGGTGTCCTTGCGCTGCACCTTGAAGAGAAGGATTCTAAAAGTCAGAAATGAGGAGGGTAGGCACAGCCTAAGCAAATGTATGGAAGTAGGAGATGACATGTTGAATTCAAAGAATACCTAATAGGCTAGTTCACTAGAACATCAAGGGAAGTAATGTGAAATAAAGCTGGAAATGAAGTCAGGTTGTGGAAAGCCTTAAGATACCAAGCAAAGAAGTTTGTATTTCATCTTAGAAGTAACAAGGAGTCACAGAAGGTTTTTGAGCATGGAAATGCCCCAGACACACCAATTATTTTGGTAGTGTGTAAAGGGTGGTCCGAATAATGAAATATTATATCATAGGAGATGACAAATATGACACAAAGAAACACAGGAGAATTTGTATGAGTTGATATAGAGCAAAGCAAGTCGATCAGGAGAACAATATATACAGTGACTATAATAATGTAAAAAAACAAAACAAAACAGTGCTAAAAAGCAGCCAAAACTCAACTCAATCGTAAGGACAGATCTTTACGCTGGAGGGCAGATGATACTTTCCTTTTTTTTCAAAAGAGAGATGATGGATTCTAGCTGCAGAATGCTTGCTGCACATGTTGTCAGACAGGGCTGCCATGTCAGTAGGTTTTGGTTAACTTTTTGTTTAAAGTAGAGTTCTGGGGGGGATGGTGATATATTAGGAAATGACTGTCGTATCAAAACAAAAGAGCGCAATAAAATAAAAAAGGATACACAAAGATAGGAGGCCATCCATTTTATTCTTAGGTCTCAGGTTTTGTCTCCTCTGAATTTCTGGTTATCTCCATTGCTACCTTCCGACAACACTGTAGCTATTCTTTGTGGCATCTAATGTGGTGACTACATATAGGCACAGTTTTCTCTTTCCTCTTTCCTTTTCAGTTTAAGGCCCTTTTGATTAGATTCACAAGATACCAGGCAAATACTATAAAGCCAGTCTTCGTAAGTTCATGCCCTATCTGACTAAGAACTTGTCATTCCAGCATTTTAAGACACGAGCCTTAAATCCAAATTCCAGACTCAATTTTCTTAATCAGCTGTTGTCTTCCCAAATTTGCCTTTCTCCTCTGAAGTCTTTGACTTATAATTTGTCCCAATGTGAATCATCAGAAATGGATAATAGTCTTCTAGATTGCAAAGTACTGGGAGGTCATCTTGTCTTATGCTCCAATGAGTAGATCTATTATCAGGGAATAGATGCCTCAGTACTACCAGCATAAAGTCACCAATCACTGCTATTTGTCTCTTCTTCCTCTGACCCTTAAGGCATAAGCCTTCACCTGGCAGCCCCAGTGGATCCACATGATCATTCCCTGAAGGACAAAACACTGTCCTCTGACAGTCCAGATCCCTCTCTTCCAGAAGACCTAACATGTTACTTAGCTCCAAGTATTCCTTCTTTCATTCCTTCACAGCAGGACATTCGTACACCCTCCAACCTCTTTCCCTTTGCTTTTTCAGGTCCTTTTTCTTGTTTTGGCCTTTCCATTTTCTAAAGAAACACTTCGTTCTCCTAGACTACCTTAAGAGTGGAAAGGTATTCTTCGACCTCCTTTAGCTTTTCTTCTTGAGAAAGATCAACTTGAGTACAGATCACATTTCCTTGGTCCTGGCAGAAAAGACAAACTTTACACACTTCTTATAGGTCACCAAACAATTTTTGCTGCTTTGCATACTTTCTAGAAACGAAGTTCACATTTATATAGTGCTTTAAGATTTACAAAGCACTTTACATACATTATCCCCATGGCAGCCTTCTACAGCAGGGACTATTATCTCATTTTACAGATGAGGAAACTGAGGTTCATAGAAGTTATAGAACTTGCCCAAGGTCACATAGTCCATAAGTGTCAAATGATAGAACAGAAATCTACGTCTTCCTAACTTAAGTCCTGGGCTCTGGTCCTGTTTGTAGCACTAGTCACTGAATCTCTTGGAGAATTCATTTCATGAGAGCCATAACAAACTTCCTTTCCCTTGCCTTAACTTTCTTGAATTCTTTTCTGTTCTTCCTACTCCTCCCTTTCAGGTTCCTCTCCTGTCCTTTCTCTTCCTTGGGTCCTTCTCCTTCCATTCTTTTTGTTGTCCTTCTCCTGAGTCCTACTTTTCCTTTTCAGGTACACCCTTATCCTCCATCAGCTCAAATTGCTTCTTTCTACCCTAGAACTTTTCCTCCTCTCCTTCAGGTTTGAGTTCTCCCAAATTTTCTTTCTCCTAGTTCATTCTCTGACCTTTTTTTCAACTCCAAATCCCTCAAAATCTCCTTCCTAATTCCTTATTCTTTAACTAGAGTTCTTTGTCTATTCCTTCTCCTTTTTTTATCCTTACTGCTTGGAGCCTTTATCTTCATTCAGAGGATCAGTTCAGAAATAGCCTACCCAATATAAAAAGTCTTTCCCAAACCCCCTAGTTGTTAATGTTCTCTTTTTCATCAATTACCTTGTACTGATTTATTTGTGTACATGTTGTATCAGATTAGGAGCTTCTTGAGGGACAGAGACTTTTATTTTTCTTTTTTGTATCCCCAGGACCTAGGACAGTGCCTTGCACTTGGGTGCTTAACAATTACTGATTTAAATTAAACAGTAACAATAGTTGAATCCTGGAGAGTATGTAAGTTAATTTTAGGAGAACACAGAAGAGCAAATAGATGGCAATTGAGCTTTGGAGGACACCCAGAGTTAGGCGGCAAAAAGAGGCCTCAAGATATAGGCAGAGAGGAGGAGGTATTTATTATTGTAGCATATTTACTGAGAAGTTGTAACAACCAAAATCCATGGAAAAGAGAAGTAACAGGGATTTTGCTTCACTCAATACCGTTTAGTTTTATAGAAGTAATGTTTTATTCAGAATGTTTGTGGTCCTTCCTCAAACTTTCTTTGTTCTAAAAACTAGTTTGGAATATTTGGTATGTGATAGGGGTGTATGCTAGTCCAGAAACCTCAAAAGCAACTCTTCCTACCTGGAGATACAGAGAAAGACAAAAGTAGTCCCTGTCAGTTTTTAAGATCAATTTTGAGAAACTGCCTTTCTTGAAAACTGAAAGGTTCATGTTAAGGATCAGACAAACAGAAAGTAACCATAGGGTGAGAGGGAAGCTTTGCAAATGCACAATCTGGACAAAAGATGGTTACCATTACTGCCACTACCACCAGCCTCATCCCCATCCTACCCCATCCCCATTCCTACTCACTACCCTAAGAACTATTTCCAGCAAGTAGATGGCATAGTGGATACAGCTCTAGGCCTGGAGTTGGGAAGACTTGGGTTCAAATAAGGCCTCAACCACTTACTAGCTGTATGACCCTGGGCATGTCACTTAATCTCTGTTTGTCTCAGTTTCCTAAATTGTAAAATGAGAATAATGATAGCAGCTACCTCCCATGGTAGTTACTAGAATCAAATGAGACAATAATTGGAAAGTGCTTAGCACAGTGCCTGGCACATAGGAGGCACTTAATCAATTTCTGTTCCCTTCCCCCACTTAATCATCAGTACAGGACATGCCAAAAAGAGGTACTTGGAATTGGTCCTCCCTATTACTACTCATGGATTTACACTTTAAAAACTAAGAAAGTAAAAAAATGTGGCATCTGTCTTAGAGTGCCAGACTTTGTCACACTGACATCAAGAACCCCTTCTACTATATATACTTTGATATTTGAATGAAATTTCTCTAAGAAAAACAATGCTCTCAGAATTAAATCAGGAGACTAATAGATTACAAAGTCACATTACAGTCCAATTTGGCTAGGAATAGCCTTCAAACATAGTTATATCATATTCACTTCAAAAAAAAAGGCAATTTCAGATTACCTGAGCAGTTGATTTAGGGCAAAAACTGCTATCTCTAGGAAAAATGAGGTTAAGGCCCAAACCTGTGATTTCAGTAGTATAGAAAACTACCAGTTGAGGAAATGCCTCTACCAGTATAAGATGGCACCTTCTCTGCAACTTAATCATAGAGAATTACCTAGAACAGATAGTTTTAAGTAGCTTAGCCAAGGTCACAGAGCCAGTACACATCAGAAGCAGGACTCGACCTTGATTTTCCTGGCTATAAGGTCAGTTCTCTGTCTACTACATCGTGGTTCCTCTGTTATTATTCATAGAAAATTTGATTAATAGAATAATGTAATCTATTTCTTTGGGGTATAAAAATATTTAGAACTTAAATTCAAATAGTTCAGTCCAGGGACAGGAAATGGGAGACCTGAATTACACAGAGATTTTGTATAAGTTCAGTCATTGATTCTGTGACCCAAAAGTAAATCCCACAAGCACTTTTTTTTCTAGCTTCTACACCAGTAAACAAGAATGATAAGTGACTGCACCTACCTCACAGAGATACTAGGAGGATAAAAGGGGAAAAAATTGTTATTAGGCAGAAATACATTGTACAAATCCAAAGAATTATTATTTTCTATGCATCAGAGAATACTTATTTGCTGAGTACACTATGTTGCTCCACAAGCCCTCCAGATTCTCTCTCTAAATAAAAACCTTGGGGGCAGCTAGGTGGCACAGTGGACAGAGCACTGGCTCTGGAGTCGGGAGGACCTGAGTTCAAATACGGCCTCAGACACATAACACTTACTAGCTGTGTGACCCTGGGCAAGTACTTAACCCTGCTGCCTAACCCAAACCCCCCCCCTCCAAAAAAACAAACAAACAAACAAACAAACAATAAATAAATAAATGAAAAGCTTGCTGGAGGCCTATACAGGTAGTTCTAACACCTTCCTCTAAGGATCATCCAGAAAACTGAAGTCATGAGAGTGATAGGCCATTCAGGGCTTGAGATGTTTCTCATGCTGCCTTCAAAGAAGAGGGAGAAGGAAATGTTTTTACTCATCCAGAAGTAGAATTGTTATATTCCACTCCATTCCCACTTCTCCCCCAAAAATAGAATACCATTTCCCTTTATTTTATTTCAAGTCCTAGGTCACTAGGGTAGGGAACCTGTAGCCTTGAAGTCCCATGTGGCTCAAATTCAGTCAAAGGGCCTCACTTGAGGACCTAGAGGGACACATGGGGCTTTGAGGCTGCAGGTTCCCCACCCCTGGTCTGTGTCTTATTAAAATGTGATTGATGCACTATTCCCTGCTTGTTGCCACTGAGATCTTTTTGGTGAGTATTCAAAGAACCAAGAACCAGGCTTGTTTGCCTTGACCCATCCAGGATCCCAATCTTTAATAGGTGAAAATATTTAAAAGAAAATATTAGTACATTCATTCAATAATTCATTAGACAGGTTTAAAGTCATAGCATTTGAGGACCAACATAAAATATTTTGCCTATCCAGTAATACAATAAATATGCTTTCAATGTCTTTGAATGTTCTGATTTTAACAAAATGTTAATGTTCTGAATGTTCTGATTTTAACAAATACATTCAAAAATTTTCCTTCACTTATATAACTAATAATTAGTGGGTCAGTAGCATATGTAAAAGACAGGCATTATTATAGTTTGATACCTTTTTACTGGTCCAAGGGCGCCCTCTGTCTGAGTGCTGAAAAAAGTTCAAAGCCAAATGAAAGCATTTGAGTCAGATAAACTATTAAGTGCAATTCCATGAGAATGTTCTTTTTTTTAAATCAGAGATGGTTCGTATTCAAAAACAAGAAGTGCTATTTCATTGGCAACCAAGG
The DNA here is from genome assembly GCF_900497805.2 of Vombatus ursinus. Lineage (NCBI taxonomy): Eukaryota > Metazoa > Chordata > Mammalia > Diprotodontia > Vombatidae > Vombatus > Vombatus ursinus. Next base: position 36,380,030 of record NW_020954546.1, on the reverse strand, counting down.
AGGCAGTCTAAGACAAGGTTGCTAGAATTCACTCTTTTGTTCTTTTGATCACTAATTGTAGACTCCTTCCTAAATACAAACCAAGGTAAGGCCTAGCTAAGCAGTCATCTAAATAATTCTAGGAAAAACACACCATGCTTTTAGCAGATTTGTTATTTGGTAATTTACAATTACCATATAATAATGAAATTATTGCCTTAAATAAATAACCTAGCTAATTTAATTAATTTTACATTTTGCTCTGATCATATACATTTGTGAATATTAGCTTCTTAATTTAACAGAAAGATGAATATTATTATAATCAAACATTTGAGTGTCCACTGTATGCAAGCTGCTGTCCTAGGTGCTAGTGACATAGACAGTGAGAAACACGGTCACTGCTCTCACTAGAATTTATAATCTACTTGGGTAGACAAAGACATATAGAAAAAAAGATAAATAATAATACAATGTAGTAAATAATGCTAAATGAATAGGCCCCTAAATGTCACTGGCTTCTTTTTACACTATATACTAGCACTTAATTCAATTCAAAAAATGCTTATAAAATACCTTTCACTCCTCCCACTCATCTGGACTCATACTTTATGGAGAAAAGACAAACCATCACCATGACCTCCCTTCTGCTTCCCTACTCTAAATCTCAAAACTGAAAACCTTATTACCCATTCACCCTCTTCCTTTGCTCCAGTCTTTACCAAAGAGGTGGCACTCTTCTGGCCAAGACCAAATCTTTCACTTTGCTCATGATCCAATCCTCCTCTGCCTCCAGCAGCTTGCCCCCACAGCCATCACCATCCCTCTCTAATTTTTCATCTCATCTGATTTGCTGGACCTTACCCCACTGCCCACAAACATGTGCACATCTTTAAACTCCTAGACATTTGACTCTACAATCTCCTTATCATATTATTTCTCCCCTCTTTCCCAGCCAAACCCTTAGAAAAAGCTATCTATACTCATTACCCTTACTTTATTTCCTCAAATACACCACTAACTCCACTAAAATCGCTCTTTTAAACGGGTTAGCAATAATTTCTTAATTGCCACATCCACCGGCACAGTGCCTGGGCACACAGAACAAGCACTTAATAAATGCTTGTTTCCTTCCCTTCTTTCTGTTCTCATCCTTCTTGACTTCTCCACAGTACCCACCATTGTTGTATACTCCTCTCATGACACAACTCTCTTTGTGACCAATATGACTCCATTGCCCGCTACTCTCCTTCACGTGTGCCATCTTTCATCCTGAACTACTTGCTGTTCTTTATACCTAATGGTCCACTTTCCATCTGCATGCCTTTGCCCAGGCTGTTCCCCACACGCTCCCTCCTCATCTTTGCCTCGTAAAATCCTAACTTCCACTGAGACTCAGCTTAAGTGCCCCTCTGAAAGCACAGGGTTTTTTCACTTTTTTGGTGCCATGGAGCCCTTTGGAAGTCTGGTAGAATCTATAGATGCCTTCTCAGAATACTATTTTAAATGCATAAAATAAGAAACACAATATTACAAAGGAAATTAATTATATTGAAATGCAGTTAAAATGTTAAAAACAAGTTCACAGACCCTAGGCCAAAGACCCTATAAAGGAAGCTGAGGGTGCCTGCTCTGGTCGTTAGGTCCTAGGCCAGCTACCCTGTAGATGTTTTACATTTACTGATCTATGAAGATAGACTTTTCCCCTCCAATACAACAAGCTCGTCAAGGGCAGGACTTCTTCCTCAGGTTTTAATCTCTAGAGCCTACCGAGTACCTAGCATCTAGGAGGAGCTTAGGAAACATTTAGTGAATTGAATTGAAGGCACTGTGCCAAGAACCTTGCATGCAAAGGCAAAAACAAACAATCATTGCCTTCAAGGAGCTTATATTACTATCCTCAGGATTTGAAAAGCTGTGATATGTTCTACTAGCCCCTAAGGCAGTACTTTTATATAACTTACATTAAAATACATTACTTCAAAACATATTTGAGAGAATATGCTTCCATACTATTAGCTGAATGTAATCTATATAATAAGGGCCTACTTTAAGTGAATTTAGTCTGTTTCAAGTGACAATATAAGAAAATAGCATATATCATACAATAAATGTATATGTAAAGTGCTCTGTAAATTTTAAAATATATAAATGCAAGTTATTATTAATGACATCATTATCAGTAGTTAGGTATTGCATCTTATTAAGATTACAAAATACTAGTGAGCTGAAAAAAAATCCTACTAATAGTCCTGACCAAAAGATTTCTATCATCTACTTCATTCTAATAGGAAAAAAACAAAGTTCTATCATAAATACCTTTTAGCATAGATGACTTTAAATTAATTTTGTTTTTAATTAGGAGTTTTCTAGGACTTACCTTACATTGTTTGCCTGTTCCCTTGGTATATTATTATCTAAAATGGTGAAAATTATTTCATTATATTATAATTTATACATTTAACACAGAAAGTATCCAGAAAGTCTTACTTCAATACAAGAAACCTGCAAAATATTTATGGCCTCAAATGTAATATCCCCAGGCCTTTGGATTGGTGAATGCCTGGAATTCCCTCCTCATTTCTGTCCCTCAGTTTCCCTGGTTTCCTCCAGTCTCAGCTCAAACATCACCTTTTTCAGTAGACAGTTCCTGGTCTCCCCAGTGGCTAGTTCTTCTCCCCTCTGAGATGACCTTCCATCTACTCTGTAGATGTCTTGTATGTACCTAGTTATCAACATCTTCAATGGCAGGGACTATTTTTGCCTTTCTCTGTATCTCCAGAACTTAGCATAATGCATGGTAGACAGTAAGAGCTTAATAAGTGCTTGTTGAATAGAAAATAAACATTGCAAAATTATAAAGGACAAGCATAGTCCCAAAGAAGAGATATGAGAAAACATCTCCCTCTACTTCCTTGCAGAGGTGGGAGGTCAATGGGTGTGGAATATTGCATATATTTTCAGATTTTTTTCAATGTATTGTTCATTTTTGCTGCTTTTTATTCTATTTTCTTTTTAAAATTATAAATGTGAATATATGTACATACATAAATATGATTTTTTGGGAGGGGAGAGGAAGGATACAGAGGGAAATTTAGGTGAGGTTAAAGACAAAGGATATCAATACAATTTATTTTTTAAAAAATATTTGTTAAGTGATTTTAACTAAAGCTTTCATGAATATAGGCATATTTGATAATACTTTTTTATAATATGCACCTTTGATGATACTATTTTAAAATAGGATGTATTCATAAAATAAAATGTATTCAAGCAGGGAACTAAAGTTGCAAGACCAGCATATAACAGAGGTGGGGAACCTTCGACCTTGAGACCACATGTGGCCTTCTAGGTCCTTAGGTGTGGCCTTTTGACTGAGTCCAAGTTTAACAGAACAAATTCTTTTATTAAGGGGATTTGTTCTGTGAAGTTTGGATTCAGTCAAAGGGTGGTACTTGAGGACCTAGAGGGCCACATGTGGCCTTAAGGCTGCAGGTTCCCCACCTCTTGGCTAGAACATAAAGTATTTGTCTTCTTAACAAGAAATAGTACTTGATAAACAATGTTTTATATGGCATTAACTCAAACTTTAGAAATTTGAAATTTGTATTAATTCTCAAAGGGGCTAATCTGAATTTTGCTTTTATACTTGCTACCAAAAAGGAATTTATAAACAAATGAATGACAAGAAAGACAGACAAGGATGAGTGAGATACTTTAAAAGTATTCAGTTGTATAAATTATCTTCTATGCTTATTTGTATATACTTTTGCTCAGTCTTATTAAATCACTTCTCTATGGTCTAGAGAGAAAATCTTCTCTATCGTCTTACTCGAAAGAAACAACTGCTAAAAGCTAAATGTGAGAGATGCCATTTGTTTTAAAACATTCTAAATACTAGATTTTCCAAGATTAACCTTTCTCCCATTAGTCCCAATTAATGACAGCATAATAAAAGGTAACTGAAAACACTAAAACTATCTGGGAGAAGACAGCACTAAAGCTATGAAGAAATCTCTGAAACTGCACAGCTCTTTACTGTAATATAGGTCAAGATGCTTCCACAATAGGACTGGCTAATGACAATATAAAAAAGCTTATTGTTCTAATTCGCAGTAAATAAAATAATAAATCTTAACAAAAGGATTCAGAGAACCATTATATTTAGAGAGATATGTAAGTCCATTTTTTTCAATCTTTAAAAAAACTCACACTCATCATTAAGAAGCTCTGTGTCTTGATACTAAAAGGGAAAGACAATACATTTCAACATGTAATAATGCTAAGTGTCAACACTGGTTAGATACAGTACTTTTTGTCACAATGCATGTGTACATGTACATGTATACATGGACAATAGATGTAAACTAATCAATCTTCACTATACCACTGTAAGAAATGACGTATTACTTCACATTTTTTTTAAAAATAGGGGGGAAACTACTCAGGATTCATGTTACCCAAGATTATAACATAACACGAAAGATACCTGACCTACTTCTAAAGAGGATTATTAGCAAGCACTTGGATCTCTATGAGTCTAGTTTGTAGGGGAGGGGGAGAAGAAAAGTAAAAGGAGTTGATAGGTAAGAGCAGGTAAAAGAAATGAATAAAGGATTAGGCAAAAATGGGCTTGGGGGGAAATACTCGAGGGAAGTAGTATTAAGGGAAGGCAGACAACTTTCCCTCACTTTTTCCCTCCCCAGCTTTGATCCTCACTTCCACTAGCACACTTGGCTAAGGCATAAAAAGATAAAGAGCTAAGTGACCATACTTACCCAAAAATTGGTGACATTTAAATAATTTGATATCTCACTAGACAGCCTCTCAATCTCACTACATATGGGAAAGAAAATACAATGTGATAGACATTACATCTTGATGTTAACATTTTATGAACTCTGAGTTCTGTTAATTATTTTTTTTAGATAATGGATCTTTCTTATTTGTGGTAGCTATGTTTTTATTTTACACCAGTTTGGCCTGTCAACACAAACGATAGAATCACAAACCTTCAGAGTAGGAAGAGAGCTTAGAAGAAATGTTGCCCAACTCCCTCATTTTAGAGATGATGAAATTGAGGCCCAGAATCATTAAATGACTTGACTAGTTACACAGTTTGTGTTAGAGCCAGGAATCAAAACCAAATCTTCTACAATTGTTCTCAGGGATAATGTTTTAAAGTAGATATTTCTAGAAAATTGCTCAGTCATTTTAGAGACTATTTACACCAGCCTGAGCATGTCTATAATCCTTACGGAGGGTGTGGGTGGTAGATGACTTGAGTTTGGAAGTTCTGAGCTCTAAAACCCATCAGGTGTCCATATTAAATCTAGAACCAAAATGGTTAGTCCCTGGGAGAGTGGAGCCACCAGGCTGCCAAAGAACGGGTGAACCAGCGAAGTTTAGAAATGGAACAGGTCAAAGTTTCTCCCAGGCAGATTAGTGGTATGACCAGCCCAGGAGTGGCTGCTGCATGTGCAGCCCAAAAGAAAACCCCCTCTCAAAAAAAAAAAAAATCCAACACAGAAGGAAACAATTTAATGTAAGGTAATACTTACTTTTCATATTCTTCTTTCTTTAATGCCCAATCTAGATAGAAAAGATTAACATTCACTAATTTGCTTATTAAAATTCAATGCAAAAACAGCCAAAGCAAGTTATACATAGTATATACAATATAAATATATACACAGGAGTTCATCAAATGCTTGTTGACAAAAGTCAAACAGTCAGACAAGAAGAGATATGAGGAAGAGTGAAAGAAGACTATCAAAAGACCTTCTACATTAATGGTTAACCATTTTTTCCTCTGTGGTCCATGTGACAAAGCAAAAAAAAAAACCAAAACAAAACCAACCTGCAGATCAACTTCCCTACATGCTATGTGCCACCACCAAAAACAAAAAGCATGCTCCAAGAGGATTATCCTTTGCCCCTACTTTGTTCTCAACTACCTGAAAATGTTATTTCATTATTCAAGAAGTAGGACAGGAGAGGGATTGTGGATTAGAGGCCAGAGCCACACATTCCTATTTAAAATGGGGATGGGAAATGTCAGATGTGATGTCTTTCAGTGAAACTTTTCATTTCACTCCTCACCTTTTAGGCAACTCCTATTGCCCTGATGTAGAATAAAGGATGATGCTTTCCCCCCAAACTAAGCACTAGTGGTGGGAACAAAATTACTTGTCTAAAATTGTTTTTAATATATCTTTACCAATAAAATAAATAATACAACTTAGATGCTGCCCTTTTCTCACTTATTTGCTAAGAACTTATCCAGATATCACTCCATCAGACTGCAAGCTAATCCATAGTCCATCCTTGACTCAATTAAATTGGTTCAAAATATGTCATATGAAAGATTGCACCAAATCACCTGATTGATCTGAGTTTCAACCAAAGCAACTAGTTGAACCAAAGTAAAACAGTAATATCTTTTTACTTTTTCCTGCTCTTCTGTGAACTACCTAATTGACCTGTTCTGTCCAGTTATATGAAAAATCAAAAAACAAATCAACAATTATTTTAAGTTCTTACTACATACCATACTATGCTAGGTGCAGGAAATCGAAAAACAAATCAAGACAAGAAGCATTTCTTAAGCATGTATGCCAGATACTGTGCTGGGAATATAAAGGGGAAAAAAAAAACAACCAGCCCCTGTCCTCATAAAACTCACAGTCTAATGGTGAAACAACATGCAAACAACAAAGTACAGACAAGATAGTGTAGAATTGAACTGTTTCACTAAGGCACTGAGACTGGAGAGGGAAGAGAACTCAGCTGGTACAAGGGTTATGGCCTGTCCAAATACTGAGCAGTGAACAGATTGCAGGTCAAAGGGACAAAGATCAGTCTAGGAAGGAGGGAGACAAAGGGAGAGATGGAATGATAGGTTATGGTCTGATAAAGGAAATATTCATATAGTTGATGAACAGATGAATTCTTAATTGTCACACTCTGGATCTCACCATTATCTACAAGTGTTCCTTAATCAAAAACTGACATTTTTTATCTGACCATAACCTATCATTCTACCTTTCCCTTATGTCTCACCTTCCTAAATTTGTTCTTTGCCCTCATTTTGACCTCCAATCCCTCTATCTCTCATCACTTTCTCAGGTCATTACTCCTGATTTGACCTCCCTTCCCAATCTCAACACTGTAATCAACCAATTCAATTACTCTGGAATCTGTCACCTTCTTATGCTATCGTGTTCACGTCTTGTCAAATCTCTCTGTTGAATTACTTCCACCAATGGCCTTCCTGTTCCTACTCACTTGCTAAACAGAGCTGGAGAAAGTCACAAAACTAAGAGGTCAACTGTTATCTAATCTTAACTGTACCTTTATTGAACAAGGCAATCTTCCCTAATGGATTCCTTATCTCACTTTCAATAGAAACTACTTCAAACCTTCTCTTCTCTCAACCCACTCAACTGACAAAATTGAAGCCACTCATTAGGTGTTAAACGGTTCTCTTCTCAAGATCCCTGGACATCACCCCTCCCACTTCCTCTAGTTGGACCAGGTAGACTTTCTACTCACCAAGGCATTCAATCCTTTTACCCATTGATTCAATCCCCATTTGTCTTCTCCAGCAGACTTCCTCTGAACCAACACCTCTTTCTATAATCTTCAGTCTCTCCCAATCTACTGATCTCTTCCCTCTTGCTTTCAAACATGTCTTTCACTAGACCCCTACCATTCCCACAAGCTATCATCTCCTTTCCTCCCTTTATCAACCAAATTCCCAGGGGAAAAATTTTCTATATTCATTTGCTCTTCTTTAGCTTCTGATCCTATTACCCAACTGAAACTGCTCTTTCCAGAGTGACCAATGATCTTAACTATCAAATCTGATTGTCTTTTTCAGTCCTCGTTCTTCTTCATCTCTCTCCTACATGTGACAAGGTTGACTACTCTCTCTCCTCTCTGGGTTTTTATAACCCTGTTTTCTCTTGATTCTCCTCCAATATGTCTGACCGCCTCTGCTAGCTCATCATAGCATGTCCCCTAACTGTGGGTGCTCCCCAAGTCTATTCTCTTTTCTTCAGCCCTACAACACCAATTCTCTATTAGACATTTCAAAGTAGGTATGTCAGAGATATTTCAAACTCAATGGCCAAAACTAAATTTATCATTTCTCCCCCCAAACCCAACCATCTTCTAAACTTACCTATTTTTATCAAAACCAAATTTAAAATCTCTCCCCCCAAACCCACCCATCTGCCAAACTTACCTATTTTTGTCAAAGGCACCACTCTTTTTCTAGTCTCTAAGGTTTGTAATCTCAGCATTAACCGTAATTCCTTATTCTTACTCACTCGTCATATCCAGTCAGTTGCTCCATCTTGGTGTTTCTACCTACATTACATCTCTTGCATCTAACCCCTTCTCTTTGTGCACATAGTACCACCTCACTTCAGGCACTCATCATCATCCCTTGCTTGGCCCACTGCAATTGGCCTCTCTGCCTCAAATCTCTCTCATTCCAATCCATCCTTCCCAGCTAACAAAGTGATATTCTTTCAGCACAAATCTGAGAATGTCACTTATTCCTACTCAATAAGCTCCAATGACTCCTCTTTACCTTTAGAATAAAATATAAATTCCTCTGTTTGGCGCTCTCTCTCTCTCTCTCTCATACACACACACACACACACACACACATATGCATTAATGATATATTGAAAGAAGATTGTTTGAAGCAGAGATGAGAAGAGAGTGCACTGCAGGCATGGCAGTTGGCCAGCTCAAAAAGGTAGAGATGGGAAACCAACTGTGAGAAGCACAGAGATGGACAGTTTGGTTGGATTGTAAAGCTTTACATAAAACTTCCCATTTGGCACTCTACAATTTTATCAAACTGGCCTCCTCTTTGCTACACACACTTGATTTTCCATCTCCATGCCTTTGCATCAACCCCCATGCCTGGAATACCTTCCCCTCTTATTTCTGCCTCACAGAATCTCTCTTTCCCTTCAAGACATAGTTCAGGTACACAGAGCCTTCCCTGATTCCAAATGCTAGGAAGTTCCTTTCCTAATTTTGACTTTAATCTTATATTTAGTTTGTATTTAATCTATACACACTTATTCTGTATGTATTTAATATAGAACTCAGTTCCTTGATAGTAGGGATTGTTTAACTTTTGGGCCTTTGTGTCCACTGCATCTAGTACTTAGCAGGCACTTAATGAATTCTTGTTGATCGATTTGATCTATTCTACCAAGTGGAATGATTCCCAGTGCCAAGTCCTATGTGTGTAAGTGTCCCTCAAGCAGTAAATTCTTCCACTGAATCTTCTGTAGATGTCATCAATAAGTAAACGACACGGTCAAAGTCTTTCTGTTTCTTATCACAGTGAATTAGCTTTCAAAAATCACTTTGGAATACATTCTTCTGGGATACATCTATCTTCTCAAAACTGTACCTACTTCAAACACTACGACAAGGAAAATCATACCTTTTCATTAATTTCAAAAGATTACAAATATAAACTGATGTAAGATGAAGTGATTATAGTGACTAAAGAGATTTTTAGAAATTATAGTACACTAGAAGCAGTCACCTTTCATATTTCCTGTTAACAGAGACCAAAATTGGCACAAAATTCATAACTCCGAAAGATTTATACATTAATTTATTTAATTCCTACTCCAATTATTTTTTTAGAGTTGTTCATAAGGAGAAAACTGGCTGGTTTAAGTTTCACTTCTGCTCTACTCCTGTAGTTTGGTTCTTTAAGGAAAGATTTAATGGAAGCTGAGTTGGCAGAGTCCATAAACTAGTCAATCAACACTTGAGTAACCAAGAAATCACTATATTATCTAATTCCAATGAGAAATATGTATTTTCATTTCAGATTACATACCCTTTGTCTTATATCGCAGCCTTGAGTTCTAATGGAAAGAAAGATGATTTTGAATAAATACAAAATGGGTAATTAAATCCTGTAAAAAGGTATATACTATGGAAAAAAAATGAAAAATTCTCAAGTAACATGTTCTAATTTATTCATTCATATACATGATATTTACAAGTCTAAAGAAAATACACAAGTATAAATACCGCATTTTTTAATTTCCTGTTTTCTGTCCTTAAAGCATCAATTTCTTGGACCTAATGAAAAAAAATTTTCCAAGTTACTAGAAACTTTTGTTACTAATGTAATGACACATAAATGTGAGTTAACACTTTTCAACTGCCTAAAAGTATTATCTAAATTATTCCAAAATTTAGTTATAACTTTATTAATTTACTTTGAAAAGAAACAATCAAGTCTAAAGGCAAGATGAAGTAACTGTATCGTATTTACAACTAAAACAACTCTGAGTTTATTTTGAATAAATCACAAGTCACTTGTCCTCTGTTTGCCTCTGTTTCCTGAACTTTAAAATGGAGATAATAATAGCATCTACCTCTCAGGGTTACTGTGAGGCTCAAATGAAATAATATTTGTCAAAAGTGCTTAGCACAGTACCTGGTATATGGTAGGCATGATATAAATGCTTATTCCCTTCCTTTTCCCTCCCTCTACTCCAATTTTATCATTAATTGCAGTTCTATTTGAGGAAGTGTTGATATTTTTAATCAATAAAAAGACATAATAGATATTACATATAGAGATAACAATAGATAATATAATTATATTATGTATATAATCTTAATAAAAGATTTTTTTTAATGAATTATACATTTCCTTCAGGAAGAGAATGGGCTGATCAAGTTGGGAACCATGATAGCATTCTCTGAACTTGTAATAATTATTTATAATTTCCATTAGAACTTTTAAGGTCTATGTACTAGTATATCCCTATCATGTAAAAATTGTCATTGAGATCAGATTTCACGGAAAACTGTAGGAGATAGAAAACAGGCACTTTTCCCACCCCCACAAAACTTTATAAATGACTGAACTATAACCATCAGGACACTTTATTACTTACAGACTGGCTGCTATCTAAAAAAGTACAAATTTCATGAACAAGTCTCCTTCTCTGCTCCTTGTTCTTTCTACAAATTAAAAAAAGTCAAAATAATCTTATATATTATAGTATATGATAAATTTCATGGGAGAAAAAATCTAGCACTGTAGGTGGTCAGTCTTAACTTACAAGATTTGCAGGCGTGTTTCATTTTTCATCAACATAAGTCCACTGTTTTCTATAATACATGAATATTTTATATTAAACACATTTTAATCTACCATGATCAGACCTTTCTCAATTAGATTTTTTAGCCTAATATTGTTATTTACATATCTCACTAACGCTTTTTCTTAACCTAAGACATCTCAGAAGACAAAATTTTGTTTTGTTTTTAATGGACAGAGAAAAATCAGAGGAAAAAAGCTGCTAATAATTCTGCACACTTCAAGTTGTACCAATTCAGCAATATTCTTAAGGGGTTTCTGATTTCCCTAAATTATGTTCCTAACGGTTTAATGGATGGTAACAAAAGTTTCAGTGGAGGAATTTACAATCTGAACAGTCTTAAATACAATAATTTGCTTAAATTGACATTGCTACATCTGCCATCCTGTTAATGTTCAATTCTTCACTTGATACATTTCATACAAGTGTTCATGGTCACAAGATACTATATATAAAACCACTTAATTGCATGTAAAGGACTACGATACAAATCTGGGGGGAGGGGATTTATTTTTTTTTGCCCGTGTTTCATTTCACACCTCATCTTAAACAAATGCAGCAAGGAGAAACATTTACCCTCTTTTTCAAGAAATGGCATGGTGAAGAGGAGACCTGGGGGTACAAACACAGAAATGCGTACATTTAGCCTTTGGGCACTAGTAGATTTGTTTCCATTGCAAAGTTTCCCTGTTAATAAATAATTCATAATATGTGAGATTCCCCTTCCGTTCTAGGAGCAAAAAAAAAAAAAAAAAAAAAAAAAAATCCCTTCTCGCCCTCCCGGTATGCAGAGTACCCCCACCCATTTCGGACCCGATTAACTCCCTTTCCTTCCAGCGCATACGGGACGTAGGCTCCTCCAGTCTCCCCTCAGCCCGGCTGCCGTTGAGGGCGCAGGGTACGGAATTCAAAACCTAACCGGCCTCTGAATCTGGGAGAAGGTAGCTCGTGGCCCCGCCCCGCTCAAGGCAGAGACCCCTCGCGGCCTCGCGCACCCCTCCTACACGCAAGCTACAGAGGTTCTCGGTCAGACCGCTGGGGCCCCCGCCCCCGAATCCCGCGCGCAGACCCCGCCCCCAAGTCCCTTCCGGGGAGCGGGAAACTAACCCAGTCCCGGCCCCAGTAGAGGAGCTCGCGCTCGAGCTCCGCCCCCAATCCTCTAGTTGGGCGTCTCACCCCCGCCCCCAGAGAGAGCTCGCGCCCCGCCTCCAGTTAGTCAGCTACTGGTTCGGTAGTCCGAGTCCCAGCCTCGTTCTCTGTCTGGTTGCTCGGGTCTCGGCCTCGCCCTCAGTCAGAGCTCGGATCCTAGCTCCGCCCCCAGTAAACTAGCATTCTAGCCCCGCCTTCAGGCAGAAAACCCCGCCCCCTAGTCTGTCGTTCATGTCCTAGCCCCGCCCCCGAGTCCACTGGCTTTTGAAAGGCCATGGGCCATTGGGCAGTTCGCGCCTTGGGCCCCTACCTGTGTAAGCCTATGCTTCCAGGCTCTGCACCGAAGTGCCATGTCGTGTCAGTACCCAATTCTTTCAGAATGCGCCTGCTCTGGGGTCTCTAAACAGATCCCTCCAATAACGACGCTTAGAACCTGGAGCTTTAATGTCTGACAGGTCTACGCGGTTCAAAACCAGGCCCGAAGACGCTAAGTGGCTGAACCCAGGGGGGGGGCAGAGGCGGCATCAGAAGCCCCCTCGTGCTGGCTGGTGCTGGTTCTGCCACCCTGCGCTGAGGACCCTCCTAGAAAAGCCCTTTGCGTTTTCATTAGCTACACCATTCCTTGGAACGGGAGCGGCACAGGGTCGTGCTCATTGGGAAAATCCATTTTCCGCCCCCACCCCCCACCTCCCAAACCTAAACTCTGACTTCGGGGCCCATGACATGTCTGCTGTTGTTCAGTCGTTTCCAACTCTTCGGGACCCCATTTGGGGTTTTCTTCGCAGAGATACTGGAGTGGTTTGCCATTATTTTCTCCAGCTCATTTTACAGATAAGGAAACTGAGGCAAACAGGGTTAAATGACTCAGGGTCACATAGCTAGTGTCTGAGGCCGAAAACAGGAAAGAGGAGTCTTTTCGACTCCAGGCCCGGAGCTCTATCCACTTTGCCACCTAGCTGACTACAGCTATGTCTAAAGTCCCTTCTAAACGTAGCAGGCCCACCCGCACCATCCACCAACTTGGCTTCGGGAAGAGCCAGAAAGTGCAGACAAAAGAATGAATGAGAAAAGGGCCTTAAAATGGATCGGGAAAAAGTATTGGCTCCTGGAGACCACGTGGTCGAGTGGGTGGAATCAGACCCACGGTTGTGGCCTGCCAGCGCCTGGCGCAGGACTACAACTCCCAGAAGTCTTCAAGGCCTATCACGCGCCCGGAAGCGAAAGCTCTAGCCGGGAAGGAAGGCGGCCCTGCCAAATAAACAGACCGGCTCTTTGCTTTTTGTAGGGGGGTGGGGAGACAGCTGCTGTGCGAAAACCTCCCTTTTGCCAACATGAACGTGGTTTTTGCCGTGAAGCAGTACATTTCCAAAATGATAGAGGACAGTGGGCCCAGCATGAAAGTACTTCTCATGGATAAGGAGACGGTGAGTTTGGTTTGGGTTCTGTAGCCCGCCCCATCTCTTCCTCCCTCGTCCTCCCCAGGCTGGGCTTTCCCTGATGTTGAGATTTAGTATTTCATTAAGGGTGTACAGTCAGTAAGCATTTATAGCCGCCTTTTATGTGCCAGGCACTGTACTAAGTGCCGGCGATGTAGAGAAAAGTGAAAGACAGCCCCTGCCCTCAACGAGCTTACAGCCTAACGGGGAGACAACGTGAAAATGTGAAATACGAACGATGTATGTAGAATTATGTATATACACACATATGTATGTATACGTATATTTCAGATTGCCTCCAATTTACCCCGTGTGTGAATATATACATGTGTCTGTAAATACAATCTATGTATTATCTATATGTGTATACATGGGTATTATACACATATGTATGTATTATTATACATGTGTATATCAGATTACCTCCCATTTAGCCTGTATGTTTGTACACATAAATGGGAGGTTATCTTAGAGGGAAGGTACTAGCATTAAAGGGAAACAGGAAAGTCTGTGATTTTAATTCTGTAAATTGAGTATGCCCTGCCCAGTGGGTTTCTAATTAAATGACTAGAGTTCCTCCCTAGCGTCCTCTTCCTGTCAACTGAGCAGTTTGATGAGACAAGGAAACTCTTAATAACTAGCTGGTCCACAGCCGTAATAGGCATGGTTAGATGTCTTTTTCAAGAAAAGGTCAACAGGTATGAGATTGAGCAGCTGCCTGCTATGTGCTAGGCACGTGCTAAGAGCTGAGTCCCTGCCCTTGAGGAACCCACATTTTAACCGGGGAGAGACAAGGTCTTCTGTCTCTAGGAGTGTGGTGGCCAGACAAGGAAGTTAGGGCTAGGAAGGGAGTTAGAATCCATAGGGAAGGCATTTGGCATGAGCCTTTGGGAAGGAATAGAACTCTTGAATTGATTATTGTGTCCTGAGTCAGGACAGCTCCAGGAAGGGAGTTGCACAACTGAGTGGATTCACTTCTCTAGAGACTGGAGACATGGATTCAAGAGGTCAGGTGTACAGGGTACTGAAAATGGGGGAAGCAGATGTCATGGCTGAATGGTGAGATGGGAAAGGATGGTCCTTTAATTTTTAGCAAAGACTTTTCATTTCTGATTGTAGCTTTGGAGGATTCACATGAGGTTACAAGTTATTGCTCTTTTCTCTCATGCTTTTAAAATGCAAATTAAACTTGTCTTTTTCAAATCCTGACTAACACTAACAGTGTAATGCAAGTCATTTAACCTCCCCTGAGTCTCAGTTTCCTCCTCAGTAAAGTGGAGAAAGTAATAACTACCTCACAGGGTTTTCTTGAGGAGTAAATGAGATAATAATGTATGTTAAGTGCTTTTTTTTGGAGGAGGGCGAGTAATCTTTGAACTAGTTTATAATTTCAGCTATTGTTACTGTGGCAGAAAGTCTATTTGGAATTCAAGTGTAAATAAATGTAGACAGAGACCATGTATTTCTAGTCTAATATTGTACTCTTCATACCTTTTATAAAAGCCCGCCAGCACTCAAAAAATGTTGGCATTGTTATCCTATCTATGTTTTGTATGTATGTATATTTTGTCTCCTCCAATAAAATGTAACCTCCTTGAGGGCAGGGACTTTTCATTTTTATCTTAAACCTTAGTGTGTTTCCTGGCACAAAGTTAGTGCTTAGTAAATGCTTGTTGATTGATTAAATTTGATGGCATGTAAAGTACCCAGTTAAGTAGTAATGAAGAGAGATTAGAAATGATTCTGTAGTAAAATTGGTGTTTGTCCTTCTGGAACAGGGTAATCTTGGTTCATTCTTTTTATGTCTAGACTGGTATAGTGAGTATGGTGTACACACAGTCAGAGATTCTTCAGAAGGAAGTGTACCTTTTTGAACGGATTGATTCTCTGAATCGAGAGACCATGAAACACCTGAAAGCCATTTGTTTTCTTCGACCTACAAAGGTATTATGTACACTGAGGTTATGCCCAGGCTTATGCAGATTTTTATATTCAGGTCTGAACACAACACAGAGAATATAAATAGTAGTCAAGATATATTTGGATTACTATTTGAGGTGGGCTATCATCATTCTGGACTCTTGGCCTTTAAAAAACAAACATATCTTTTCTTCCCATGTTATAAAACCCTCTTTGTATCTCTCTATGCACCTAATATCACCCCAGGCACACAGTAAATGCTTAATGAATAATTGAATGAGTCAATTAATGGGTTATCATTACTATTATTGATTTACTGAAGTCTTTACTCTAACACTGTTTTTTTGATAAGGAAAATGTGGATTACCTAATTCAGGAGCTCCGAAGACCTAAATACAGTGTGTATTTTATTTGTAAGTATATAATTTTCTTTTTGGTACATTTGGTTCCATATAAGCTAATTTTTTTGTTAGACATACCTTGTCATACTGTGGATTAGAGGATCATCAAAACATATCATTCTATGCTTGGTTTTCTCTTTTTTGTTGCCCTGTATTCAGATATATAAAGTTCAGATAGCCATTATCCTAGTGTAGAGAGCTGAATATAATTGCCATAAGTTATTGACATTTAAGAAAAGAAATGATAATATCAAAAATAAGTTTTTATTGCTTTTTTTGAGGCATTTTCAAATTTCAAAACGTACAGATGGTCACATTTTATGCCTCTGATCAGAAAGATATCTACATTATGCTTTTATAAACTAAGGCACAGATGTCCCTTCCTTATTGTGGGAGAAGAGGAAAAAGTGCAGCAAAATATAGGGCAGTTTTTTTCATATCCTGCTTTGCCCTTTTGCTTCATTCAGAAAACATTTGTTAATAGCTCATCATATGGCAGGCACTGTGCTAGGCCCCTGGGTAAGATACAAGGTTAGGTCTATAGAGGTGGAATCGTTTGGATAAATAGTTTTGCTAGTTTCTTTCAGAGCTCATCCCACGTGCTACCTCCTACATGAGGTCTTTCCTGATTCTTGTTCCTCTCAGAGCTCAAGTGCTTCCCCCACCTAAATAAATAAATACATACATACATACATACATAAATGGTTTTGAGTGGGTTGTTGTTCTTTGGTATTGATAAACATCATCGTAAAAAAAAGTGCATGTTGAATGACTTTGCCCGCCAGGCTAAAACCAATTCTTCTATCCTTGTATTTTCTCCCTGTGAGCTGGATTTATAAATTTATCATCACACATATCATAAGAGCCCAACACTGAGCAATTCTTAGATATTGATCTAAGTCAGAATTGTTATATAGGATTTATTTGGATTCTTCTGTCTGCAGAGGACTAGCGATAATCATAGCCATTAAGACTTACCTGAGGTATGATTATTGCAAAGCAAAGTATGCAGTGAGGCGTTTTTCATTTCCTTGGGGAGTTTGCCAGCTACATGAGCTCTTGTTTCCGGTTCCCAGTGCAGAGTCTCTGAGGAAGAAGTGGCCCTTCTCCTTGCAAAGGCCAATCCCTCCACTTGGACCCTTGAGCCCATCCTTTCCCACCTCCTCTGGAAACTTGCCCTCTTGAGCATTCTTTTTTCTGTCTTTGACCTTTCCTTATCCACAAGGTCCTTACCTCTTCCTATAACACACCTGTATCTCCCTATCTGTAAAGTTCCACTTGACCCTGCCAAAGCCAAAGTTATCCTCTTGTCATTTTTCTTCCCTCTCACAGCTAGACCAGGAAGCGGTGTTCTACACTCCTTGCTTCTGTTTGTTCACCTCCCCTTCTCTGCTCACCCATTTGCATTATAATTTCCAACACCACTGCTTCACCAAATAGCTCTCTTCAAGATTGCGAATGATCCCATAACTGCTAAATCTGATGGCTTGTTTTTAGTCCCAATCCTCTTTGACCTCTCTGCAGCATTTGACACCATCGGTCAACCCTTCCTTTCCATACTCTGTCTTTTCTTGGTTTCCAAAACGCTTTTCTCTCCTGGGTGTCTTTCTTCTGTCTTACTAGTCCTCAGTTCTCCTGTGCTCAATCACCATCCATCTCCCATTCCCTAAGCATGTGAATCCCCTAAAGGGATGTGGACCTACGCCCTCTGCACTTCCCTCTCTCTATCTATTTTAATGAGCTTGTCAGCAACCAAGGGTTTAATTACTATCTCTCTCAAGATAATTTTCAAATCTATATATCCAGTCCCCCCTCTTTTTTTAATCTTCAGTTCCATCAACCAACTCGTTGGTAACTCAAACTCAACATCAAAAATCATGTAACTTATTCTCTTTTCTTCTTATTCAAGCTCCCTCCAAATACCTCTGTTTCTTTTGAAGACGCTCCTGTCCTTCTAGGCACCAAGGTTCACAGCCTTGGAGTCATTCTTGACTCTTCCCTCGCCCCTCATAGCTAATTAGTTACCAAGCCTTGCTGATTGTATCCTTCCAACATCTATCCCCTTCTCTTAACAAAACTCTACTCTAATTCAGGCCCTGGCCACTCCTTATCTGGACCACTAAAATAACCTGAATGGTCTACTTGCTTCCAGTCTCTCACTTTCTGTAATATGTCTGCCACAGAGCTGACAAGTTAATATTTCCAAACCTGTAGGGCTGACCATTCAGAAATCCTCAGTGTCTCCCTGTTGTCTCTAGAGTAACAACATTCAAACTCCTCAGCTTGACATTAATGTAACCTAGAACAACTGATGCAGAGCAAAGAAACAGAAACGGGAAAGCAGTGTACACAGTTCTGAAGTAATGTAAGTAAAAACAATACCAAAAGGTAGTAGGACTGAATAATTGCAATGACCAAATGGTCCAGTAGAACAGATGATAGAATTTACTTCCCTTCTCTCCCTTGAGAGGTGGTGAGCTCTGTATGTGTCGTGTTTGGTTTTGCTTTGCTACGAGAGGTTCCAATGTTGGTATTGGCCTGCAGATATCAGGACATGATTTTGGCATGAAAAACAAAAGCTATCAATAAATCTTTTTTTAAGACCCCTTTACAGTCTGACCCACCTTTCTGTACATATTTTGTGATTCTATGACTCCCTCCAATGGCTCTGTGGATCAGCCTAACTGCCCTGTTGTTCTTGAGACTCATCAGTCCATCTCCCATCTCAGTGCCTTTGTGTAGTCCACCGGGAATGCCTGCCTTCCTCACCCTTTGCCCT
>NW_020954546.1:36354656-36361191 GCF_900497805.2 Vombatus ursinus | reverse complement strand
TCTAGATGTCATGGTTGATCTGTACGGTTGGAGGAAGGAATCTAGCAGAGCAGGATCGAAAGGGGAGGAATGAAATGTGACCCTTTAGAAAGCTCTGTTCAGCAAGTTTTCAAGCTTAATGATTTGGGATGTCAGAATAATATTAGAGGCCTTAGGGACTTCAGTTATTTGGTCCCCAGCCTACAGTTTAACAACTATATACCTGCCCATTGTTATTACAGATTAAATCTTGTTTGGGTAAAGTAAACCATCCTTCAGAAGAATAACAGCAAGCTCACCCTCTGTACACTGTCCTCCCATAATGTTCCAGGCTGCTCAAGTTCACAGGATTTGGTAGTCGTTTTCCTCCCTGATGCTTCACACACATTGTGCAGCGATCCTCTGGACCTCTCACACATAAGCCCGTGTGTAATAGAACCATTCATTTGCTTTGTCTCCTGGCAGTAAGCCTCTGCCTTGAGGCCAAGAATTGAATGGGTCCTGAGAGGAAATTCCCCTTTTTCCTCTAGGGAGAGTTCCTTCATGCTTGGGTTGAGACAGAGCTGTAAGTCTAATATTTATTTTGCTGTGTTTAGAGTTGTTCTCACCTTCTTATTTCAATTCTGTGGGTTTGTCTGATTTAGACCGTGAGTATATGGAGCAAGAAGTAGGCCTGCTTATTTCTTCAGTACTAAGCACATCGTTGGTTAATATCCAATCAAAGATTTACCTACGTTAAATTTAGTGTGAGGCAGTCACTTCCAACATTTTATTGGCCCAAAGTCTATTTAAATAACAATATTTATATTTAATATTTTAATCATAATACATTTTCCCATCAGTTGTAGCCTCCCTGTTAAGATGGCCACGTCCTCACCCCAGTTTTAGGACTTTTGACTTTGGCATATATGCATACCCAACCTTGTTCGTTCATTAAGCACTAACTGCCAGTTTCATTTGTGCCTAACTGCTGCAGAGTGGATCTCCTCTGAGTCTCCTGAAGCTCATATATCTGTTTCAGATTTCAGTAACGTGATCAGCAAGAGTGATGTGAAGTCATTGGCTGAGGCTGATGAACAGGAAGTGGTGGCTGAGGTTCAGGTAAACATTTTGCTTCCCTGACATATCTTTTATGTTTCCTTAAAGAACTTTTTTCCCCCTATGCATTACAAGATAATGAGCAGGTAGAAAAATGGGCCCCTCGTAATTGGACCAAAGCCTTGAGATTCCTAAATATTGGTAGCACAGGCTGTATAATGCACCACTGTAGAAAAGGATCATGGCATTGTTCTTCCCAGATGGTATTGCATCCTTGAATAAGGCTATGATATGTGCATACTGGGAAGAGTATGGTGCCTTAAAGGCAGAAAAGTAACTTATTTTTTTTCAGAAGAGTATAATGATTTAATAAGTGACTACAGAGATTAACCTATTTTAAATACAGTAATCCCTCCCCTCCCCCCAAGAGGATGCACTGGATTGCATTGTTCTTTTTTTATCTGATAGATTGGACAGCTTATTTTATTGCTTATATTTTTACCCATTGAAAATAGTATGTTCAATGGAAAAATCATTTCTATGTAGGCACATTATTGTACAGTTTAGTCTCTACTTAGCTTTACTGTATGGAAGACATTACTGCTGCTGCTACTGCTACGACTACTACTGTGGAGGTGGGGTGTGTATGTGCGTGTGTCTCTCTCTCTCTCTGTGCCTGTGATTTCATCAGTGTGAAGAACTCCTGGTATAGAAACTCCTTCCTCCGCTGATACCATCGACTTAGCTGAAACTTACATTCTCTACTCCCTCTACACTTCTGTCTCTTGGAATCCGTAATTTTCTTCAAAGTTTAGCTTAAACGTGAAGCCTTTTCCAAGTCCCACAACTTTCTGCTGATACCTGCTACTGTGCATGCATGCTTGATCCTATCCCCTTTTCTACAGATTGCCTTCCTATCATCCACACTCACTGTCTTCTAACTCCTTCCCTGCTGTCTACAGACATATCCATGTCTCTTCTATTCTTAAAAAAATCTTCACTTGATTGGCCCGTTCCCACTCACTGTCATCCTCTCCTCCCCTTCTTGGCTAACCTCCTTGAGAAAGCCGTCTACACTAGATACCTCTGCTTTCTTCCCCCTACTGTCTTCTGTGATTTGGCTTCTGATCTCATCTTTCAACTGAAATGCTGTCTCCAAAGTTACAGATATTCTCTTCATCACCGAATCTTGGCAGTTTCTCAGTCCTCATCCTTCTTGACCTCTTTGCAGCACTGAATTCTGTTGATCACCCTTTCTCCTGGGTACGCTTTCCTCTCTAAGTGTTCATGACCCTGCTCTCTTCTGATCTCCTTCTGTCTGTCTGACTGCTCCTTCCCAGTTAGCCTTGCTGGATCTTCATTCAGGTCATACCTATTAATGGTATACATCTCTAGAGGCTCTTTCCTGAGCCTTCTTCTGCCTCTGTTCTGTGACATTTGGTTACCTTATAAGCTCCCATGAGTTCAATGATCATTTTCATATGAATAATTCTTAGATTTATGTATCTGGCCTAGTCTCTCACCTGAGCCTGAGTCCCTCATCACCAATTGCCTTTTGGACATCTCAAACTGGATGTCCTTATAGGCTTCCTAAACTTAGGATTTTCACAACAGAAATCATTATCTTTCCCCTCTTCTCCTCTGACCTTCCCTATTGTTGTTGAGGGTACCCTCATCCTCCCAGTCACCGAGGTTCAAAGCCTCAACTCCTCACTATCATTCACCCTATATTTATCCAGTCTGTGACCAAATCTTGTCATTTCTAACATCACTCTATCTGTTGGTTGTATCCCCTAATCTACATTCATACTGCCACCATCCTAATTCAGGTCCATCCCCTCTCTTAACCTTCTCCTTGATCTTCCAGCCCCACGAACATCCCCACTCCAGTCTGTTCCCCCCTGAGCTGCCAGAGTGATCCTGCTCAAATGTGGATTTGACCACTTAAACACACACACACCCCTCAGAAAACTCCATGTGCTCCCTGGTTCCTCCTCTGTTTGGCATTTAAAGTTCCTTACAGCCTGGGACTTCCTTGCCCTTCCAGGCTTCTTCCACTTTCCTTGGCTCAACCAGTTCTGCAGTTCAGTCACGCTGACCATCCGCCATGTCTGGAATGCTCGCCTTCCCATCCTCTGCCTCTTAATTACCCTGATTTCCTTCAAGACTCGCCTCTGATACCAGCTTCTCCTTTCCTAGTCCCCACAGCTGCTAGTGCCTTCCTCTTACTTTACGTCTGTTCTGTATACATCTTCTGTGTACCTCATTTTTGTCCTGTTTGTCTCCCCCATGAGATTGTGAGCTCCTGAAAGACAGGCACTGTTTTTACTTGTTTTTGTATTCCCAGTACTTGGCCCTGTACCTGGCAAATAGCACGCGCTTAGTAAATGCTCGTCAACTGGCGAACCCCAGAAACTAGCATATGTATTTCTTATGTATTTTGTATATATTATAATTTCCTATGGAATTGAAACTCCTTAAGAGCAGAGACTGTTTAGATTTTGTCCTTGTGATCACAGCCTCTAGCATAGGGCCTGGCGCATAGTAAACATTTAATAAGTACTTGTTGATTGATAGAGTGCTTGGGGTCACCAAGAGGTTAAGCAGCTTGTCCATGGTCGGGTAGTCATTATCTGTCCATGGTAGGCCTTGGAGCCAAACTTCTTGACTCCATGGCCTACTCTGTCCAGGGTGTTATGCCACATCCCTCACTGCTTCTTCTATTCTTATTAACTGCTATTCCCTGAGGAAGGTCAGTTCATTATTTGAGTAGGATGTAAGCTCCTGGGGCCAGGGATGGTTTTATTTTTGTATTGCCAGCACAGAGAGTAATGTCTTAGACATAACAGAGTCTTACTATATATTGAATTGATATAATCTGTGTTTGTGCCTCTGAGCAAACATTTTGTTGTTGTACCGTGTATGTTGCTATAAGATAAAGACGTGTCGGTGTGAAAACTGATGTTGGTGCTCTTTATTTGCAGGAGTTTTATGGTGATTACATTGCTGTGAATCCACATTTGTTTTCCCTCAATATCTTGGGTTGTTGCCAGGTATGAAAAAGGGCACATACTTCAGTTATTTTACCTGATGGGGATTATTACAGCTAGAAGTTGGGCATGTAAGGAATGAAAATGACTTTTTTGGGCTTATCATCTTAACCTGCAGGGTCGAAATTGGGATCCGGCCCAGCTATCTAGGACAACCCAAGGACTGACAGCTCTTCTGTTATCCCTGAAGAAATGTCCCATGATACGTTACCAGCTTTCATCAGACTCAGCAAAAAGACTTGCTGAATGTGTGAAGGTGAGACATGCCTTCATCGTCCTTTTTCTAGGCTCTTCAACTGTTGACAGAATATGATTTTGATTCTTTCAAACCCCTTTTCATATTTAAGAAATAGATTTTTAGAGTGAAGGCTTAAGTGGTACCACTTCCGAACACTCACTAAAAATATGACCTAGATTCACTAGCTAAGGAGTCTAGATTGTAATGTATTCCAAGTTAGCGGACTAAAACTAAGAGGCTAAGAATTAAAATTCCTGAGTTCTGTACCTAGTTCTGCTGACAGTATACGAGTTATATAACTCCTTTATATCTCAGTTTAACTACCTATAAAATGAGGATTTTCATTCCAATTTCATGTGAATAAGATGCTACTAAATTCACTTTATAAGGAGCTTATAAATAATTTTATGAAAGGCCCGCGCCAGTGCAAACAGCATTTAGTCACATCACTGTGCTCTTTATTCACACCTTTCCTATTTACGTTGTCTCCATCTGTAGCCATTTGGTGACCAAACTTTCATTTTCTCACCCACAGCAAGTGATAACTAAAGAGTATGAGCTTTTTGAATTCCGAAGAACTGAAGTCCCTCCGTTGCTGCTGATTTTGGATCGCTGTGATGATGCCATAACTCCACTGCTGAACCAGGTGCCATGGCCTTTGTAGGCATATGTGAAGGGAAGAATCAGAGCACTTGACCTGTATGGCAACAGGATGTGATGGTGGAAATAGAGAGTAGATATAGGGACCCGTTTTTTGCCACCTTATTCTTAGCCATTCTTTTCTTCTGTGTCTTGACACCACTTTTAGTTTGACATCAAAGGTACAACCTCTCATTTTATTCCTATTTTACAGTAATATCAAGGGAGAATTTATAGCTGTAAAGTAAATTTTGTTTCTTGGGTCACAGGCTAATCTGCGCAAAGTTGGAGTGGAAGAAGGAGACACTTTTGAAGGAGAGGTTCTGCAGAAGTTCCTCTTTAACATACTGTGCTGAAAATATATTTAATAGGAATGTTGAAAATATTTTTAACAGGAATGTATATATAGAGCCTATATTAGATTGTATGCCATCTTGGAGAGGGAGGCGGGAAGGAAGGAGGAGAAAATTCAAAACTCAAAAGCTTATGGAAGTGATTGTTGAAAACTAAAAATTAATTTAAAAAAACAACAACTATACTGTGCTGATAGCATCCAGCCCCAGAATGTTCCAAATGAGATCAGAGGTCCCTCCACAGAGATCAGCTTGGTTGTTGACCAGGTTATGGTGTGCAATTGGACAGGCAACCCATTGACTTAGTCCACCAGTACACATGTATTAAATAAGTGCTTTGGAGGAATGGTGAACCAGTTCCAAAATTGATCAAAAGAGGTCAGGCTGGGTTGTAATTGCAGAAATTATACAGGGTTTTCAGTGATTCCGTACTGCTCATTGCCACAAAAGCCTATTTAAAAAAAACCAGACAAACCAATATTTATTCTTTTTGTGATGCCGAATGGCTACAAATAATGGAATACCATTTTCCAAAGAATCATAATTACAGGTCACCCAGTGAGCAATGGAAAGACGCATAGTGGGTGTAAATATCCTGCCAGCCATGACTTACCTGTAAGAAATAGTGAAAAAGCCATCATTAAGGATGTCTCCACCTGATCTTCTAACAAGAGTGACAGATAACATATGGACAGCATGAGTGTTGTTACATTGGCATCCATAAGATGTTAAAAGAAATATAGAAAAGTTTCTAGTGTCTTTTCAGAAAGAAATGTATAAGCACCCTTATGATGAAGGCACATGGTTGAATTGTGATTTGTATGTAAGGAGGAAACTTCTACCCTGTGAAATCACAAATCCATTGCTGTGTACAATGAAACTTATCTATAGAGCAAATTCATGTTGGTTTATGTGATTGAGTTATTGTGTGCAAATCAAATTATTATAAATGATTCAAACACTTTACAAAAGTGTTCTTAGTTTTATTAAAGAATATCTAGCCATAAGACTCCTTTCAAAAAGTTTCCTGAGTGCGTATGATTAATCAACTCCTGATTTATTTTTTGGTAAGTCTAGATTTTCATACATTAGTTTTGCTTAAAGTGAAGTATACCTGAATAGCACTTTCTAGTGGATCAGGATTTAAAATTTAATCTACAGGCCTTTTATATTTGTTATATTTGAAATATGTAGCTAGGCCTTGATTAATGGGAATAATGAATCCCCTGAAGTGGTTG